>NW_027307796.1:402500-702500 GCF_047496885.1 Scyliorhinus torazame
GGGAGTGAGACCATCCAGGGCTGCAGGCCCGGCTTCATGTCATCCCACCCCTCTGCCTGAGGTGGGAGTGGGACTGCCTATGGCTGCAGGCCCAGCCACCTGTCCTCGCACCCATCTGCCTGATTTGGGACTGGGACCATCCAGGGCGGCAGGCCCAGCCTCCTGTCCTCCCACCCCTCTGCCTGACGTGGGACTGGGACCATCCAGGGCGGCAGGCCCAGCCTCCTGTCCTCCCACCCCTCTGCCTGAGGTGGGCGTGGGACCATCCAGGGCTGCAGGCCCAGCCTCCTGTCCTCCCACCCCTCTGCCTGAGGTGGGAATGGGACCATCCAGGGCTGCAGGCCCAGCCTCCTGTCCTCCCATCCCTCTGCCTGAGGTGGGAGCGGGACCATCCAGGGCTGCAGGCCCAGCCTCCTGTCCTCCCACCCCTCTGCCTGAGGTGGGCGTGGGACCATCCAGGGCTGCAGGCCCGGCCTCCTGTCCTCCCACCCCTCTGCCTGAGGTGGGAGTGGGACCATCCAGGGCTGCAGGCCCGGCCTCCTGTCCTCCCACCCCTCTGCCTGAGGTGGGACTGGGACCATCCACAGCTGCAGGCCCAGCCTCCTGTCCTCCCACCCCTCCGCCTGAGGTGGGAGTGGGACCATCCAGGGCTGCAGGCCCAGTCTCCTGTCCTCCCACCCCTCTGCCTGAGGTGGGAGTGGGACCATCCAGGGCTGCAGGCCCGGCCTCCTGTCCTCCCACCCCTCTGTCTGAGGTGGGACTGGGACCATCCAGGGCTGCAGGCCCGGCCTCCTGTCCTCCCACCCCTCTGCCTGAGGTGGGACAGGGACCATCAAGGGCTGCAGGCCCGGCCTCCTGTCCTCCCACCCCTCTGCCTGAGGTGGGAGTGGGACCATCCAGGGCTGCAGGCCCGGCCTCCTGTCCTCCCACCCCTCTGCCTGAGGTGGGACTGGGACCATCCAGGGCTGCAGGCCCAGCCTCCTGTCCTCCCACCCCTCTGCCTGAGGTGGGACTGGGACCATCCAGGGCTGCAGGCCCAGCCTCCTGTCCTCCCACCCCTCTTCCTGAGGTGGGACCATCCAGGGATGCCGGCCCAGCCTCCTGTCCCCCACCCCTCTGCCTAAGGTGGGACTGGGACCATCCAGGATTGCAGGCCCGGCCTCCTGTCCTCCCACTCCTCTGCCTGAGGTGGGACTGGGACCATCCAGGCTGCAGGCCCAGCCTCCTGTCCCCCACCCCTCTGCCTGAGGTGGGTGGGACCATCCAGAGCTGCAGGCCCGGCCTCCTGTCCTCCAACCCCAATGCTTGAGGTGGATTGGGACCATCCGGGGCTGCAGGCCCAGCCTCCTGTCCGCTCACCCCTCTGCCTGAGGTGGGACTGGGACCATCCAGGGCTGCAGGCCCGGCCTCCTGCCCTCCCACCCCTCTGCCTGAGGTGGGACTGGGACCATCCAGGGCTGCAGGCCCAGCCTCCTGTCCTCCCACCCCTCTGCCTGAGGTGGGCGTGGGACCATCCAGGGCTGCAGGCCCGGCCTCCTGTCCTCCCACCCCTCTGCCTGAGGTGGGCGTGGGACCATCCAGGGCTGCAGGCCCGGCCTCCTGTCCTCCCACCCCTCTGCCTGAGGTGGGAGTGGGACCATCCAGGGCTGCAGGCCCGGCCTCCTGTCCTCCCACCCCTCTGCCTGAGGTGGGACTGGGACCATCCAGGGCTGCAGGCCCAGCCTCCTGTCCTCCCACCCCTCTGCCTGAGGTGGGCGTGGGACCATCCAGGGCTGCAGGCCCGGCCTCCTGTCCTCCCACCCCTCTGCCTGAGGTGGGAGTGTGACCACCCAGGGCTGCAGGCCCGGCCTCCTGTCCTTCCACCCCTCTGCCTGAGGTGGGAGTGTGACAATCCAGGCTGCAGGCCCAGCCTCCTGTCCTCCCAACCCTCTGCCTGAGGTGAGAGTGGGACCAACCAGGCTGCAGGCCCAGCCTCCTGTCCTCCCACCCCTCTGCCTGAGGTGGGAGTGGGACCATCCAGGGCTGCAGGCCCGGCCTCCTGTCCTCCCACCCCTCTGCCTGAGGTGGGAGTGGGACCATCCAGGGCTGCAGACCCAGCCTCCTGTCCTCCCAGACCTCTGCCTGAGGTGGGACTGGGGCCATCCAGGGATGCAGGTCCGGCCTCCTGTCCTCCCACCCCTCTGCCTGAGGTGGGAGTGAGACTATCCAGGACTGCAGGCCCAGCCTCCTGTCCTCCCACCCCTCTGCCTGAGGTGGGACTGGGACCATCCAGGGCTACAGGCCCAGCCTCCTGTCCTCCCACCCCTCTTCCTGAGGTGGGACCATCCAGGGATGCCGGCCCAGCCTCCTGTCCCCCACCCCTCTGCCTGAGGTGGGACTGGGACCATCCAGGATTGCAGGCCCGGCCTCCTGTCCTCCCACTCCTCTGCCTGAGGTGGGACTGGGACCATCCAGGCTGCAGGCCCAGCCTCCTGTCCCCCACCCCTCTGCCTGAGGTGGGTGGGACCATCCAGAGCTGCAGGCCCGGCCTCCTGTCCTCCAACCCCAATGCTTGAGGTGGACTGGGACCATCCGGGGCTGCAGGCCCGGCCTCCTGCCCTCCCACCCCTCTGCCTGAGGTGGGACTGGGAGCATCCAGGGCTCCAGGCCCAGCTTCCTGTCCTCTCACCCGTCTGCCTGAGGTGGGAGTGGGACCATACAGGGCTGCAGCCCCGGCCTCCTGTCCTCTCACCCCTCTGCCTGAGGTGGGAGTGGGACCATCCAGGGCTGCAGGACCGGCCTCCTGTCCTCGCACCCCTTTGCCTGAGGTGGGAGTGGGACCATCCAGGGCTGCAGGCCCGGCCTCCTATCCTCCCACTCCTCTGCCTGAGGTGGGAGTGGGACCGCCTGGGGCTGCAGGCCCAGCCTCCTGTCCTCCCGCCCCTCTGCCTGAGGTGGGGCTGGGACCATCCAGGGCTGCAGGCCCAGCCTCTTGTCCTCCCACCCCTCTGCCTGAGGTGGGAGTGGGACCATTCGGGGCTGCAGGCCCAGCCTCCTGTCCTCCCACCCCTCTGCCTGAGGTGGGCGTGGGACCATCCAGGGCTGCAGGCCCGGCCTCCTGTCCTCCCACCCCTCTGCCTGAGGTGGGAGTGGGGCCATCCAGGGCTGCAGGCCCAGCCTCCTGTCCTCCCACCCCTCTTCCTGAGGTGGGACCATCCAGGGATGCCGGCCCAGCCTCCTGTCCCCCACCCCTCTGCCTGAGGTGGGACTGGGACCATCCAGGATTGCAGGCCCGGCCTCCTGTCCTCCCACTCCTCTGCCTGAGGTGGGACTGGGACCATCCAGGCTGCAGGCCCAGCCTCCTGTCCCCCACGCCTCTGCCTGAGGTGGGTGGGACCATCCAGAGCTGCAGGCCCGGCCTCCTGTCCTCCAACCCCAATGCTTGAGGTGGACTGGGACCATCCGGGGCTGCAGGCCCAGCCTCCTGTCCTCTCACCCGTCTGCCTGAGGTGGGAGTGGGACCATCCAGGGCTGCAGGCCCAGCCTCCTGCCCTCCCACCCCTCTGCCTGAGGTGGGAGTGGGACCATCCAGGGTTGCAGGCCCAGCCTCCTGTCCTCCCACCCCTCTGCCTGAGGTGGGAGTGGGACCATCCAGGGCTGCAGGCCCGGCCTCCTATCCTCCCACCCCTCTGCCTGAGGTGGGACTGGGACCATCCAGGGCTGCAGGCCCGGCCTCCTGTCCTCCCACCCCTCTGCCTGAGGTGGGACTGGGACCATCCAGGGCTGCAGGCCCGGCCTCCTGTCCTCCCACCCCTCTGCCTGAGGTGGGACAGGGACCATCCAGGGCTGCAGGCCCAGCCTCCTGCCCTCCCACCCTCTGGCCAGCACCTCGGAGGCATCCTCCACTGCCGGGGGCAGGGCGGACAAGACATTATGTGGGGGCGGCAGCCTCCCGTCGCTCCGCTGCCCCCGCGGTGCCCTCGCCCTCCCGCCTGCTCACGCGGCAGCAGGGGGTGAAGTGCTATGCCCACCCTACCATGACCATTGAGGCGGGCACCCGTGCGATGGGCGGGGCTGTCGGCCCCTCGGCCATCGTAGCCGCCTCGCGGATGTACGGCAAGGCCGGGTTCTTCCTTCGGGCCGAGCAGGCGGCCCACCGGGCCCTGGAAAGGGGGCTCACGGTGGGCGGGACACACGTGGCGGTGGAGCCGCTGGAGGCCACCGCAGAACGTGTTGTTCTATCAAACGTCCCGCCCTCCCTCCCCACCGAGCTCCTCCTGCCCCATCTCTCCCGTGTTGGTGCCCATCCCCCTGACGCCTGGCCCGGGGCACACAATGAAGAGAAGCAAGGCCGGGGGGGGGGCCTCCGAGGCCCCCGAGCCACTCGAGCTGCTGTCGCCCCCCGAGCAGGAGGACCCGGGGTCGAGCGGAGTCGAAGCCCCTGGGGGCCCGTCCCGCCCGGTGCAAGTTTCCTCCCCGGACGCCTCCTCTTCACCATCGCCGGGGGCCGGCAGCAGCAGCGACCGCTCATCGTGCCACTGTGGGCCGTGGACGGGGGAGGATGGGGAAGGCTCCCCGCCCTCTACACCCGAGCGGGCGACGCCGGAGAGCCCTGTTTTCAACCCGGACATGTTTCCGAGGGGCCTCTCCGAGGTCCCGGAGTCGCCGGCGCGGGTGGACGCGCCGTCCACGGGCCCTGAGCCGCGGGAGGAGCCTGCGAGGGACCTGTCTGAGGATGACCCTGGGGGGTGGGGTCGACTCGGGCCAAGGGTTAGCCGGTGGGCCCGTGCCACCCGCCATACTCCATGTGGCGGGCGACTCGAGCTCGGGAGATGACCGTTCGGAGGAGGAAGGCTGCTCGGTGGCGGGTGAGGAGGAGGATTTAGACGCGCTCTGCAGCGAGGCAGAGGGCACCCTCACACCCGGCACCGAGTCTCCCCTCGTCCCCCCTGGGGAACGCCGGACATTTCTGGGAGCGCACCATGGTCACCCGGACTGTGTGCGGCTGGCCCTGGGCAGCTGGGGAAATCTGGGGCTGCTCCTTGGCTCCGCCCGGGCCTATGTCAGAGAGGCCCGGGAGTTTGATCAAGACCAGGAGGAGCAGCGCCAAGCTGCTCAGTTCCTTGTGGGACCCCTGAGGGAGTGGAGGGGGCGGTACCCCCACTCTGAGCACTAAAGGTGATGGATAACTATTGCTGCTGACATGGAGGTAACCATGGCCAGCCTCAACATCAACGGCAGCAGGGACGCGCACCACCGTCTTCAGTTCTTGTCTATCCTCCGGGACGGAAAGTACGGGGTGTGCTTCCGGCAGGAAACCCATGCTATCCGGGTGACGAAGCTCAGTGGACCCTGGAGGGGCAAGGAGGAGTCTCCATGAGTCACCTGGCCCCACGTTCGGGCGGGGTGGCTATCTTGTTGGCTCCAAATTTTCAGCCGGAGATCTTGGGCGGTCAAGGAGCCGGTGCCAGGCCGTCTGCTGCACCTAAAGGCCCGTTTCGGGGCAGCGGTGATTCACTTTGTAAATGTATCCGCTCCCGTGGCCGGACCGCAGCAGGCGACTTTCTTCCAAAAGGTGTCCACTCTTCTCGGCACCATCCAGGTGGGAGAGTTGTTATTGAAAATATGGAAAGATGTGTCATTTGAAACATGGAAGTCTGGCAATATCTGGTCTGGGAGAAACAAGAGAGGATACAGGGAAAGATCCCACAAACGGTTACCAGCAGCTGCCAGGAGAGGATTGTAAAATGCAGATCTCCTTGCTCAAGCAGGCTCAGCAAACAAGACAAACAGGATTTTGAATGAAGCCAAAAACAATGGCTCACACCTTCATTGAAAGTAACTGTCTTAGTTAGCAGCTGGAAAAAAGGATGAGGTTCAGTTGAATTTGGTGATAATTCTAGATGTGAAAATTTGCTAAACCAGGTAAATTAAAGAAAGCTGGAGACCATCAGTCTACGAGAAACATAATTCAAAGCCAAAATCAAAGTCAAAATTATGAGCTGAGGACACAATTGGAAAATAAAACTACAGAAATGACAGGAATTAAAAGTAACACCTCTTGAAACCAAAGCATTTTGATCATCACAAAGGAAACAATGTAATCAGATCTCTGAGATGCAGTTATGTCAAAATGAATACTTAGTTGGATTAGAAGGTTTAATCAAATGTACTTTGTACAATCAAAGTGAAATAAGTTACTTTACAATAAAATCATAAAAACTAGATAACTGTGAGAAAAATATATGAACCCAGAGACCAGGGCAGGAACTACCAGAACCAGAACCAGAACTCAGAGGGAGGGAGAGAGAGAAGCAGAGAAGAAACAAGCAGCTCAGAGTCAGATTACAGTCAGCTCGGCCATGGGAAAGACAAGGCATAGCAGCCGAGCTAAAACAGCTAATACATCTCAGGAAGACTAGAATTTAAAGAGTCAGCTCTATGTCAGCTCAGAGATAGCCAGCAGAGCCAGCTCTCACAGCTCGGTACATGGGAAAGACAGGACACAGCAACCGAGCTCATCAGCGATTACATCTAAAGAAGACCAGACTTTATAAAGAAGATTGATTGTCAAGGTGGGCCTGAAGGTCCCTTCAACCACCCAGAAGGACCCAGAAGCAAGGCATTTTTCCTTTCTGGAAAGAAAGTATTTGCAGCTTTTAAAATAAAAAAATATAATAATAAAATAACTTAATTTAACCTGAAATAGTGGTTATTCCAAAGTCTACTTTACTTACTTAGCAATGCGGGACCCAGGATCGATGGTACTAAGTGGGAATTAGGTGAAATCTTTGGTGAAGGCATGGGTTATACCGGGGGATAACTAGAAAACATAGTTTGACCTGAATAGCACCCACTGAAGCTTGCATCGGAGTCGGGGAGTGAGAATCCTGATCACCATTTAGAATGTCGGCCCTTTTTGGTATAGGGGGACTTCTAAGAATAGTGGTGAGTTTTCAAAAACATGGCGCCCAACGTTTTAATTAAAACCCTGCCAATTACGCCGAATGGGTTGCTTTATTTTCCACATGGCAGCCGTCGTGTTAACACCGTGTGAATTGCGCCCAGCCGGTTGTTTTGCTTTCTCCATGGCATCCAGCGTGGAGACCTAGAATATTAGAAGTTTCTAGGTAAAACGAGGCTCGAATAGTAGAAGTTTCTACATCAGCAGAGGGGGCTGATATTAGAAGTTTCTAGTTCCCAACAAACGGTTGGAATATGAGAAGTTTCTAACCGGCACAAAGGCTGGAATATTAGACGTTTCTGGTCTATTGTGAGTCAGACTTTACCTGCCGAGTTTAGTCTGGAAAGTCATGTGATTGATTTTTGCAAAGATATTCTGTGGATCGAGGGGACATAAAACCCATGTTGGGTGTGAAATCAGCAAATTAGAAGATGCTGACCCTGAGAAAAAGTCTGCAAGACATCTTGGTGACAGCACTAAAAATCTTGCATCCATTACTGGTAAAAGGAGGTCAAAAAATAAATCATCCTTAGAGTAAGGCAGATTGTGAGGGTAAATCCTAAAGAAATAGAGGACGCCTAGAATCTTTAGAGACCAATAACCAATCGAACCTTAACTAAAAGAGGAAGATAGTGCCTTAGTTAGCCTTAGGTAGGGCCCAGAAAGGGCACCTATCCTTAATTTCAGATTGCAACTGAAAGGGACAACCAGGAACAGAACTTAGAATTCCGAAAAATGGCAATTAGAATAATCCTCTTGCTCTGAAACACGGTCAAGAGAGTTGAAGCAATGAACCAGAGTGGAAGAAATTAATAGAGGCAAAAAACTCCTGCATAAGTGAAACTTTATCAGCATGGAGGGGTCTCAATTTTTGTTAAAAGTAACTAAAACCCCACTGAACAGAGGTCCAAGATCTCAGTTTATAAACGTGCGTGCGTGTTCACTAAGGGTTTGTAAAACCCTACAAAGTAGAGGTCCAAGATCTGAGCGGATGAATGAGTGTGTGTATGTCTAATACGGAATTGTGAATTTCCTTTGGTGTTTGTATTTTTAAAAACATGTTGTATTTTGCAAAACCGAGTTTCACATCAATTAAAAGTTATAAATGGCAGGTAGAAATGTGATCAGTATTATGAGGTGATAAATCAGTATGTTCAGAGTTAAATTGGTCTCAGAATAAACAGATAAAGAGTTTGTACTGGGCAGCAGTCAGCTGCTAGCAGGCTTTGAAACTGAGCGTTGAAATTGACACTGCATAGCTCCACAGGGTCCTAGTGCCCGAGCAGCACAAGAATGTCACCAGAAATAATAATCATGTTTAGAATGATAAATACATTGAAGAAGAAGATTTAGAGAATAAAGATTTTGGATCAAAAGTTAGATTAAGAGAATTACTTGCAGTATAAGGAAAAGAGAATCTGATGGCAGGAAAAGATTTGATAAAAAGAGATGCAGGTAAAATTAATATATTAAAACAATTGATAACACAGAGGAAGTTTGGGTGAAACTACCAACTAAAACTGCAGGGAAAATAATCAGTGAAGCTGTAAAATGTGAAGACAAGTTTGTTCAGAATCTGGGTAAACATACAGTTGACTTAGAGAAGCATGGTGTCTGGAGCAAAAGAAATTATATCACAATTAAAACACAATACCCAATTGGTGGGAAGACAGTGAATTAAAACCCGTTAGAAGCATTGATTGGACAGATCATGAAGTTAAAATGTCATGTTTGGAACTTACCTTCATAAAAATCCGGTGTAATCAAAATAAAGTAAGTGAAGTAAACGCAGTAGCAATATCAGGAATGTATCAGGGTAAGGTTTCGACAGATTGGATCAGAGTGAGTAAAAGGGGAGGAGTTTGAGATTCTTCGAATCTCACTCAGGGGTGCAATGACAGAAGGAGGAGGCTTAACAGGCCTTCATTGTGTGATGTACATCAATGATAAGGAAAATAAACGAGTTCAAAAAAAAAAGAAAAGAGACAAAAGAAATGGTAACAAAAGAAATCCGGAAGTCCTGGAGAGGGCACTTCGGGAGTGTTCAAACGAAGATAGAAAGTACACAGTAAAGAATAGGGCCTTCTCCACCCATGACCTGCTCATTTGATTTTTCAGATGGAAAAAGTAAATAACAGACAAACCAGTTCACAAGAAGGAAGAGAACTGCACTCCAGAAAGGAATGTTTTAGACAGGATTGGGGGGAAACTAATGATACAATCGCCTACATATTTGAGGGAATTAAATGATAGAGCCCGTAGGAAAACTTTACGGGTTGGAAACACATCAAAATCTCAAATTATTACTGAACAGTGAACCCTCCGGTCAGACATCTCGAACTGGACATCAGCTGATGGATGATCTGCGGTTTCCATGGGGTATGTACTATGTGGTGGAGTTATTAAGGGTCTCGGGAGACAGCAGCGACTGACGAGGAACCCCAATATGATAAATGACAGTAGTTTAAGAATTTTTGTAGGTTGAAGCCACGGCAGGAAAATTATTACCAATGCAGCAAACAATATTGCATTGTCGAGCTGTAAACATTATTAAGGAAGAAATGTCATGTCAATTGTTAGCACTGTTATGTATGTATGATAATGGGGGTATGTGTGCCGTTAGAGAACTTGATCAGCATTTCGAAACTGTCTGAATGTTTTAATAGGGGGGGAATAGTGGTAGTTTAGTGTGCTTTCTTGATTTAACTGCATAGAACATCACATATAATATTGATGTTGTTAACACGATATATTTAATATGTAGTGACTATTGGTTCCAAAGCCACGAAGGAATGTGTCGATATTGTACTATATTTTTCGCATTGAAATTGTGATAACAGTTGCAATTATGTAAAGTTGTAACACACGGTCTATTTGTGTAGTTAGGTGATGAGTAATGTGTTGAGATAAGACTTAATTTTTTTTTACTGTGTATTTAACAATAGGGAGAATTTATTTGGAAAAAGTGACAGTTCGATGTGGTTTTGCGAATACTGTCGGCATATTGTATTACAAATGTTGTAAGGGAAATGATAACAGACGAAAGGGATGTGAAGGAAGTTTGTCAGAATGATATTCTCTCCTGTACACCAGGGGCTGGCAGACATACATGGTTCAGAACAATATTAGACATTAATGTGGGGAAGTCAGGGTTAGAAGCAGGATCAATTGAACCTTTTAAATTAATGAAGCGAGGGAATCAGTGGGTGTACATGATGCCATAATTTACCATTCCAATGAGAAACGGTAAGCAATTTGGATGACGGAAAAATGGACACGAAACAGCCAGTGATGGACAAATGGCCTTTTTGGTTACTGATGGACTGAGTTGTGTGCTGTTTCTAACGGACACGAGGAAGCTTCTACGGTGCTGCTACACCAAGGAAGTAAACTACTTTGGAGGTAGTGGAACACGGATATAGCTATTGTGTAACCTTCCTGAGCGGCTACGGCTATGGTTCACTGTAATTGGACTTGAGGAAAGAACGAAAAAAGACACTGGTCTGTGATATGGATACATTTACACATTGATTACGATGCACAATTTAAAATCACAAAACATGGACATACAAATGAGAAAGGTCGGGTATAAATGTTCATCAGTACAATTAGATGGGGGGGGGGGGATAATTGACCAAATGATGTAGTTTGTTTCAAATGTCAAGACGGGGTGTTATTGAAAATATGGAAAGATGTGTGATTTGAAACATTGAAGTCTGGCAATATCTGGTCTGGGAGAAACATGAGAGGATACAGGGAAAGATTCCACAAAGGGTTAACAGCAGTTGCCAGGAGAGGATTGTAAACTGCAGATTGCCTTGGTCAAGCAGGCTTAGCAAGCAAGACAAACAGGATTTTGAATGAAGCCAAAAACAATGGCCCACACCTTCATTGAAAGTAACTGTCTTAGTTAGCAGCTGGAAAAAAGGATGAGGTTCAGTTGAATTTGGTGATAATTCTAGGTGTGAAAATTTGCTAAACCAGGTAAATTAAAGAAAACTGGAGACTATCAGTCTACGAGAAACATAATTCAAAGCCAAAATCAAAGTCAAAATTATGAGCTGAGGACACAATTGGAAAATAAAACTACAGAAATGACAGGAATTAAAAGTAACACCTCTTGAAACCAAAGCATTTTGATCATCACACAGGAAACAGTGTAATCCGATCTCCGAGATGCAGTTATGTCAAAATGAATACTTAGTTGGATTAGAAAGTTTAGATCAAAGATACTTTTTACAATCAAAGTGAGATAAGTTACTTTACGATATAGTCATAAAAACTAGATAACTGTTCGAAAAATATGTAAACCCAGAGACCAGGGCAGGAACTACCAGAACCAGAACCAGAACTCAGAGGGAGGGAGAGAGAGAAGCAGAGAAGAAACAAGCAGCTCAGAGTCAGATTACAGTCAGCTCGGCCATGGGAAAGACAAGGCATAGCAGCCGAGCTAAAACAGCTAATACATCTCAGGAAGACTAGAATTTAAAGAGTCAGCTCTATGTCAGCTCAGAGATAGCCAGCAGAGCCAGCTCTCACAGCTCGGTACATGGGAAAGACAGGACACAGCAACTGAGCTCATCAGCGATTACATCTAAAGAAGACCAGACTTTATAAAGAAGATTGATTGTCAAGGTGGGCCTGAAGGTCCCTTCAACCACCCAGAAGGACCCAGAAGCAAGGTCTTTTTCCTTTCTGTAAAGAAAGTATTTGCAGCTTTTAAAAGAAAAAATATAATAATAAAATAACTTAATTTAACCTGAAATAGTGGTATTCCAAAGTCTACTTTACTTACTTAGCAATGCGGGACCCAGGATCGATGCTACTAAGTGGGAAGTAGATTAAATCTTCGGTGAAGGTATGGGTTATACCGGGGGATAACTTGAAAATATAGTTTGACCTGAATAGCACCCACTGAAGCTTGCATCGGAGTCGGGAGTCTGAATCCTGATCACCATTTAGAATCTCGGCCCTTTTTGCTAGAGGGGGTATTCTAAGAATAGTGATGAGTTTTCAAAAACAGAGTGCATCGTCCTAGGAGGGGATTTTAATTGCACCCTCAAGGACAAGTACCGTGGTGAGGTCCAGCACAGCTCGGCGGCGGTGGTGAAGTTGAGGGACCTGGTTAGGTCCTTTGACTTGGTGGATGTCTGGTGGACTCTCCATCCTGAATTGCGGGTGCGCACCTCTGTGCGGCCCCCGTTCAGAGCGTCCAGCATCGACCGTCTTTACATTTCCAAGACGTACTTGCGCAGCGTTCCGACGGCCTCCATGGAGCAGGTGCCGAGCTCGGATCACCACCTGGTGTGGGCGGGTCTCGCCCCGTCCCGCGCTCAGACACGGTCCGCGTACTGGCACTTTAACAACCTGCTGCTGGAGGATGAGCGGTTCCTGGACTCGTTCTGCCATTTCTGGGCCGGCAGGAGAAGGAAGCGGGGTGGCTTCCCCTCCTTGAGGCTACGGTGGGATGTGGGCAATGCCCAGAACCGTGCCTTCTGTCAGGGGCACACGAAGGGGTCTTCGGCGTGGCGGAACTCCACGATCGCCAACCTGGCTGAGGAACTCCTCGATCTGGAGTCACGTCTCGCTCAGCCCGATGAGGCCCGGCCCTGGGGCTGGTGAACAGGGAGAAGAGGGGCGCACTGCGGGACCTGCAACTGGCCGGGTCCAGCGGTGCGTACGTGAGGTCGCTGATCCGTCTCCTAACGGACATGGACCGCGGCTCCCGCTTCTTCTCCTCGCTGGAAAGAGGACGCGGGGCCCGTCGGCAGGTTTCTACGCTGCTGGCCGACGACCGGCCCCTCGTCTCGGATCCGGAGGGGGTCAGGACCCTGATCAGGGATTTTTACTCCGACCTCTTCTCTCCGGGTCCGTCCAGCGAGGACGCTTGCAGAGTTCTGGGGGAGGACCTGCCGCAGGTGGGCCCGGAGGGCGCCGGGAAGCTCGATAACGCCATCAACCTCCAAGAGCTGACCGGCCCCCTGCACAGCCTCTCACGGGGCAAATCCCCAGTGCTGGACGGGCTGACCGTGGAGTTCTTCAGGGCGTGCTGGGACGTCCTGGGGAGTGACTACGTGGGGGTCCTGGGGGAATGTTTCGCGACCGGGGAGATGCCCCTTTCGTGGCGCAGGGCCGTCATTGCCCTGCTGCCCAAGAAGGGGGATCTCCGCCGACTTAAGACCTGGCGACCGGTCTCCCTCCTCAGCACGGACTATAAAATCTTCGCCAAGGTGCTGTGTTTACGCCTTGGCCCCGAGCTGGGCCACATGATCCACCCTGACCAGTCCTACACAGTCCCGGACCGCACAATCTATGACAATATCCACCTGGCCCGGGACATTATTCACTTTACCCAGAGGACTGGTATGTCGAGCGCCTCCCTGTCTCTTGACCAGGAGAAGGCGTTCGACAGGGTGGGGCCCGGGGATTTGCTCGGGACTCTGCGAGCTGTCGGGTTCGGGTGGTATTTTGTCCCCCGGATCCGGTTACTGTCCGCCGCCTCAGAGAGTCTGATTAAGGTTAACGGGTCCCTGACGGCGCCCCTTCGCTTTGGGAGAGGAGTGCGTCAGGGCTGCACCCTGTCCGGCCAACATTATTCCCTCTGCGTGGGGCCTTTCCTGTGCCTCCTGCGGAGGGGGTTCACGGGGCTGGTTCTGCGCGAGCCGGACGGGGGGGGGTGGTCCTCTCGGCGGACGCTGATGCCGTGTTCCTCATGGTCACTGACCCCGGGGACCCCCGGAGGATGCGAGAGAGCCAAGCTGTCTACTCCGCCGCGTCCTCCCCACGGATCAACTGGGCCAAATGTTCCGGACTCCTGGTCGGTCCGTGGCAGGTGGACCCCCTCCCGGAGGAGCTCGGGCCCTTCAGCTGGAGTCGGACCAACAGCCTCGACCTGGGAGTCCATCTTTGCCCGGCAGAGGGAGCCTGGCCGGCGAACGGGCAGGAGCTGGAGACCAAGGGCACCGCTGGCCTGGGACGCTGGACAGGACGGCTCCGAGTGCTGTCCCACAGGGGCCGAGTTCTCGTCATAAACCAGCTGATCGCCTCCATGCTGTGGTCCCGGCTGGTCACTGACTCCCCCCCCTGGCTTTGTCCCACCATCCAGAGAGCCCGGCTTCGGTTCCTCTGGGACAATCGACTGCACGGGGTCGCTGCGGAGATCTGGAGTCTCCCGATGGCGGAGGGCGGTCAGGCGCTGGTGTGCCTCCGCACCCAGACTGCCACTTTCCACCCTCAGACTCTGCAGCGTTACCTGTACGCTGAGCCTCCTCCACGGTGGGGCCCTGGCGACGGGTTTCTCCCCCCAGGGGCTCGGCCTGAACTACGACGTGCGGCTCCTGTCTGTGGACCAGCAGGGTCTTCGGAACTCTCTGTTGGCGCTGCCCGTCTTGTACCAGGACCTCCTCAAAGTCTGGAACACGGTCTCCAGGCGCCGCAGCTCTCCCCCGTCAGGAGTGGCGGCTGTCGTAAGGGAGGCGCTGCTCAGGAATCCGCACCTCCGCCAATCTCCATTCGGGTGGCTGGCGGAGCGGAGGGCGGTGGGTGCCGTGGGCAGGGCTGGGTGGGGGAGGGCGGTGGGTGCCGTGGGAAGGGCTGGGTGGCGGAGGGCCGGGCTGTGGGTGCCGTGGGCAGGGCTGGGTGGCGGAGGTCCGGGCTGTGGGTGCCGTGGGCAGGGCTGGGTGGGGAGGGCGGTGGGTGCCGTGGGCAGGGCTGGGTGGGGAGGGCGGTGGGTGCCGTGGGCAGGGCTGGGTGGCGGAGGGCGGTGGGTGCCGTGGGCAGGGCTGGGTGGGGGAGGGCTGTGGGTGCCGTGGGAAGGGCTGGGTGGCGGAGGGCCGGGCTGTGGGTGCCGTGGAAAGGGCTGGGTGGGGGAGGGCCGGGCTGTGGGTGCCGTGGGAAGGGCTGGGTGGCGGAGGGCTGTGGGTGCCGTGGGAAGGGCTGGGTGGCGGAGGGCTGTGGGTGCCGTGGGAAGGGCTGGGTGGCGGAGGGCTGTGGGTGCCGTGGGAAGGGCTGGGTGGCGGAGGGCTGTGGGTGCCGTGGGCAGGGCTGGGTGGCGGAGGGCTGTGGGTGCCGTGGGAAGGGCTGGGTGGCGGAGGGCTGTGGGTGCCGTGGGAAGGGCTGGGTGGCGGAGGGCTGTGGGTGCCGTGGGCAGGGCTGGATGGCAGAGGGCCGGGCTGTGGGTGCCGTGGGAAGGGCTGGGTGGCGGAGGGCGGTGGGTGCCGTGGGCAGGGCTGGATGGCAGAGGTCCGGGCTGTGGGTGCCGTGGGAAGGGCTGGGTGGCGGAGGGCTGTGGGTGCCGTGGGAAGGGCTGGGTGGCGGAGGGCCGGGCTGTGGGTGCCGTGGGCAGGGCTGGGTGGCGGAGGGCTGTGGGTGCCGTGGGAAGGGCTGGGTGGCGGAGCGGAGGGCGGTGGGTGCCGTGGGCAGGGCTGGGTGGCGGAGGGCTGTGGGTGCCGACAGAAGGGCTGGGTGGGGAGGGCTGTGGGTGCCGTGGGCAGGGCTGGGTGGCGGAGGGTTGTGGGTGCCGTGGGCAGGGCTGGGTGGGGAGGGCTGTGGGTGCCGTGGGCAGGGCTGGGTGGCGAAGGGCTGGGCTGTGGGTGCCGTGGGCAGGGCTGGGTGGCGAAGGGCTGGGCTGTGGGTGCCGTGGGAAGGGCTGGGTGGCGGAGGGCCGGGCTGTGGGTGCCGTGGGAAGGGCTGGGTGGCGGAGGGCCGGGCTGTGGGTGCCGTGGGAAGGGCTGGGTGGGGGAGGGCTGTGGGTGCCGTGGGAAGGGCTGGGTGGGGAGGGCTGTGGGTGCCGTGGGAAGGGCTGGGTGGCGAAGGGCTGGGCTGTGGGTGCCGTGGGAAGGGCTGGGTGGCGAAGGGCTGCGCTGTGGGTGCCGTGGGAAGGGCTGGGTGGCGGAGGGCCGGGCTGTGGGTGCCGTGGGAAGGGCTGGGTGGGGAGGGCTGTGGGTGCCGTGGGAAGGGCTGGGTGGCGGAGGGCCGGGCTGTGGGTGCCGTGGGAAGGGCTGGGTGGGGGAGGGCTGTGGGTGCCGTGGGAAGGGCTGGGTGGGGGAGGGCTGTGGGTGCCGTGGGAAGGGCTGGGTGGCGGAGGGCCGGGCTGTGGGTGCCGTGGGAAGGGCTGGGTGGCGGAGGGCTGGGCTGTGGGTGCCGGGGGAAGGGCTGGGTGGCGGAGGGCCGGGCTGTGGGTGCCGTGGGAAGGGCTGGGTGGGGAGGGCTGTGGGTGCCGTGGGAAGGGCTGGGTGGCGGAGGGCTGTGGGTGCCGTGGGCAGTGCTGGGTGGCGGAGGGCTGTGGGTGCCGTGGGAAGGGCTGGGTGGCGGAGGGCTGTGCGTGCCGTGGGCAGGGCTGGGTGGCGGAGGGCCGGGCTGTGGGTGCCGTGGGAAGGGCTGGGTGGCGGAGGGCCGGGCTGTGGGTGCCGTGGGAAGGGCTGGGTGGCGGAGGGCTGTGGGTGCCGTGGGCAGGGCTGGGTGGCGGAGGGCCGGGCTGTGGGTGCCGTGGGCAGGGCTGGGTGGGGGAGGGCTGTGGGTGCCGTGGGAAGGGCTGGGTGGCGGAGGGCTGTGGGTGCCGTGGGAAGGGCTGGGTGGGGGAGGGCCGGGCTGTGGGTGCCGTGGGCAGGGCTGGGTGGCGGAGGGCTGTGGGTGCCGTGGGCAGGGCTGGGTGGGAAGGGCTGTGGGTGCCGTGGGAAGGGCTGGGTGGCGGAGGGCCGGGCTGTGGGTGTCGTGGGCAGGGCTGGGTGGCGGAGGGCTGTGGGTTCCGTGGGCAGGGCTGGGTGGCGGAGGGCTGTGGGTGCCGTGGGAAGGGCTGGGTGGCGGAGGGCTGTGGGTGCCGTGGGAAGGGCTGGGTGGCGGCCGGGGGTCCCTGGAGCGGGGGCAGGCGCTGCCCACGGGCACACTCGAAGCTTTCCGGGCTGGCTGGGCCCCGCAGGGGGTGGGCTGCCGGACCGACCCCTATTCTCACACTTTCATTGGGCGGGTATTGGGTGAGGTTTGGTCTCTTTTCCTGTTCTGTTGGGGCTGTGCTCCACCCGCGGTTTGGGGCACTCCCCACATTTTGTTTTGTCCATCAGTTACTTCTGGTCTGTTTTGCTTTGTTGTGTCCCAGCTCCAGGCCGATGCCAGCGGCGGGCGCTGCCTCACCCTGCCCGCGGGAAGAGCGGGCAGGACAGGCAATCTCAGGGAAAACAGATCCAAATAAACATTATATACACATCAAATAAACAGCACCATCAAACTGTCCGACCCGAGACAATGCTGCTGGGGGAGGGGGACCGCGGCTGCTGGGGGAGGGGGACCGCGGCTGCTGGGGGAGGGGGACCGCGGCTGCTGGGGGAGGGGGACCCCGGCTGCTGGGGGAGGGGGACCGCGGCTGCTGGGGGAGGGGGACCGCGGCTGCTGGGGGAGGTGGACCCCGGCTGCTGGGGGAGGGGGGCCGCGGCTGCTGGGGGAGGGGGATCGCGGCTGCTGGGGGAGGTGGACCCCGGCTGCTGGGGGAGGGGGACCGCGGCTGCTGGGGGAGGGGGACCGCGGCTGCTGGGGGAGGTGGACCCCGGCTGCTGGGGGAGGGGGGACCGCGGCTGCTGGGGGAGGGGGACCGCGGCTGCTGGGGGAGGGGGACCGCGGCTGCTGGGGAGGGGGACCGCGGCTGCTGGGGGAGGGGGACCGCGGCTGCTGGGGGAGGGGGACCGCGGCTGCTGGGGGAGGGGGACCGCGGCTGCTGGGGGAGGGGGACCGCAGCTGCTGGGGGAGGGGGACCGCGGCTGCTGGGGGAGGTGGACCCCGGCTGCTGGGGGAGGGGGACCGCGGCTGCTGGGGGAGGGGGACCGCGGCTGCTGGGGGAGGGGGACCGCGGCTGCTGGGGGAGGGGGACCGCGGCTGCTGGGGGAGGGGGACCGCGGCTGCTGGGGGTGGGGAGGGGGACCACGGCTGCTGGGGGACCGCGGTGGCTGGGGGAGGGGGACCGCGGCTGCTGGGGGAGGGGGACCGCGGCTGCTGGGGGAGGGGAGGGGGACCGCGGCTGCTGGGGGAGGGGGACCGCGGCTGCTGGGGGAGGGGGACCGCGGCTGCTGGGGGAGGGGGACCGCGGCTGCTGGGGAGGGGAACCGCGGCTGCTGGGGGAGGGGGACCGCGGCTACTGGGGAGGGGGACCGCGGCTGCTGGGGGAGGGGGACCGCGGCTGCTGGCGGAGGGGGACCGCGGCTGCTGGGGAGGGGGACCGCGGCTGCTGGGGACGGGGACCGCGGCTGCTGGGGAGGGGGGACCGCGGCTGCTGGGGGAGGGGAGGGGGACCGCGGCTGCTGGGGGAGGGGGACCGCGGCTGCTGGGGGAGGGGGACCGCGGCTGCTGGGGGAGGGGGACCGCGGCTGCTGGGGAGGGGAACCGCGGCTGCTGGGGGAGGGGGACCGCGGCTACTGGGGAGGGGGACCGCGGCTGCTGGGGGAGGGGGACCGCGGCTGCTGGGGGAGGGGGACCGCGGCTGCTGGGGGAGGGGGACCGCGGCTGCTGGGGAGGGGGACCGCGGCTGCTGGGGGAGGGGGACCGCGGCTGCTGGGGGGGGGACCGCGGCTGCTGGGGGAGGGGGACCGCGGCTGCTGGGGGAGGGGGACCGCGGCTGCTGGGGGAGGGGGACCGCGGCTGCTGGGGGAGGGGGGCCGTGGCTGCTGGGGGAGGGGGGCCGCGGCTGCTGGGGGAGGGGGACCGCGGCTGCTGGGGGAGGGGGACCGCGGCTGCTGGGGAGGGGAACCGCGGCTGCTGGGGGAGGGGGACCGCGGCTGCTGGGGGAGGGGGGCCGCAGCTGCTGGGGAGGGGGACCGCGGCTGCTGGGGGACCGCGGCTGCTGGGGAGGGGGACCGCGGCTGCTGGGGGAGGGGGACCGCGGCTGCTGGGGGAGGGGGACCGCGGCTGCTGGGGGAGGGAGACCGCGGCTGCTGGGGGAGGGGGACCGCAGCTGCTGGGGGAGGGGGACCGCGGCTGCTGGGGGAGGGGGACCGCGGCTGCTGGGGGAGGGGGACCGCGGCTGCTGGGGGAGGGGGGCCGCGGCTGCTGGGGGAGGGGGACTGCGGCTGCTGGGGAAGGGGCACCGCGGCTGCTGGGGGAGGGGGACCGCGGCTGCTGGGGGGGGGCCGCGGCTGCTGGGGGAGGGGAACCGCGGCTGCTGGGGAGGGGGACCGCGGCTGCTGGGGGAGGGGGGACCGCAGCTGCTGGGGGAGGGGGACCGCGGCTGCTGGGGAGGGGGAGGGAGACCGCGGCTGCTGGGGGAGGGGAGGGGGACCGCGGCTGCTGGGGGAGTGGGACTGCGGCTGCTGGGGGAGGGGGACCGCGGCTGCTGGGGGAGGGGGACCGCGGCTGCTGGGGGAGGGGGACCGCGGCTGCTGGGGGAGGGGGACCGCGGCTGCTGGGGGAGGGGGACCGCGGCTGCTGGGGGAGGGGGACCGCGGCTGCTGGGGGAGTGTGAGGGGGACCGTGGCTGCTGGGGGAGGGGGACCGCGGCTGCTGGGGGAGGGGGACCGCGGCTGCTGGGGGTTGGGGGACCGCGGCTGCTGGGGGAGGGGGACCGCGGCTGCTGGGGGAGGGGGACCGCGGCTGCTGGGGGAGGGGGACCGCGGCTGCTGGGGGAGGGGGACCGCGGCTGCTGGGGAGGGGGACCGCGGCTGCTGGGGGAGGGGGACCGCGGCTGCTGGGGGAGGGGGACCGCGGCTGCTGGGGGAGGGGGACCGCGGCTGCTGGGGGAGGGGGACCGCGGCTGCTGGGGGAGGGGGACCGCGGCTGCTGGGGAGGGGGACCGCGGCTGCTGGGGGAGGGGGACCGCGGCTGCTGGGGGAGGAGGACCGCGGCTGCTGGGGGAGGGGGACCGCGGCTGCTGGGGTAGGGGGACCGCGGCTGCTGGGGAGGGGGACCGCGGCTGCTGGGGGAGGGGGACCGCGGCTGCTGGGGAGGGGGACCGCGGCTGCTGGGGGAGCGGAACCGCGGCTGCTGGGGGAGGGGGACCGCGGCTGCTGGGGAAGGCGGACCGCGGCTGCTGGGGGAGGGGGACCGCGGCTGCTGGGGGAGGAGGACCGCGGCTGCTGGGGGAGGGGGACCGCGGCTGCTGGGTGGGGGGACCGCGGCTGCTGGGGGAGGGGGACCGCCGCTGCTGGGGGAGGGGGACCGCGGCTGCTGGGGGAGGGGGACCGCGGCTGCTGGGGGAGGGGGACCGCGGCTGCTGGGGGGAGGGGGACCGCGGCTGCTGGGGGGGGGGACCGCGGCTGCTGGGGGAGGGGGACCGCGGCTGCTGGGTGGGGGGACCGCGGCTGCTGGGGGAGGGGGACCGCCGCTGCTGGGGAGGGGGACCGCGGCTGCTGGGGGAGGGGGACCACGGCTGCTGGGGGAGGGGGACCGCGGCTGCTGGGGAGGGGGACCGCGGCTGCTGGGGAGGGGGACCGCGGCTGCTGGGGGAGGGGAGGGGGACCGCGGCTGCTGGGGGAGAGGGACCGCGGCTGCTGGGGGAGGGGGCCGCGGCTGCTGGGGAGGGGGACCGCGGCTGCTGGGGGAGGGGGCCGCGGCTGCTGGGGGAGGGGGACCGCGGCTGCTGGGGGAAGGGGACCGCGGCTGCTGGGGGAGGGGGACCGCGGCTGCTGGGGGAGGGGAGGGGGACCGCGGCTGCTGGGGGAGAGGGACCGCGGCTGCTGGGGGAGGGGGCCGCGGCTGCTGGGGAGGGGGACCGCGGCTGCTGGGGGAGGGGGCCGCGGCTGCTGGGGGAGGGGGACCGCGGCTGCTGGAGGAGAGGGAGGGGGACCGCGGCTGCTGGGGGAGGGGGACCGCAGCTGCTGGGGGAGGGGGAACGCGGCTGCTGGAGGAGGGGGAGGGGGACCGCGGCTGCTGGGGGAGGGGAGGGGGACCGCGGCTGCTGGGGAGGGGGACCGCGGCTGCTGGGGAGGGGGACCGCGGCTGCTGGGGAGGGGGACCGCGGCTGCTGGGGAGGGGGACCGCGGCTGCTGGGGAGGGGGGCCGCGGCTGCTGGGGGAGGGGGACCGCGGCTGCTGGAGGAGGGGGAGGGTGACCGCGGCTGCTGGGGGAGGGGAGGGGGACCGTGGCTGCTGGGGGAGGGGGACCGCGGCTGCTGGGGGAGGGGGACCGCGGCTGCTGGGGGAGGGCGAGGGGGACCGCGGCTGCTGGGGCGGTGGAGGGGGACCGCGGCTGCTGGGCGAGGGGGAGGGGGACCGCGGCTGCTGGGGGAGGGGGAGGGGGACCGTGGCTGCTGGGGGAGGAAGAGGGGACCGTGGCTGCTGGGGGAGAGGGGGAGGGGGACCGAGGCTGCTGGGGAGGGGGAGGGGGACCGTGGCTGCTGGGGGAGGAAGAGGGGACCGTGGCTGCTGGGGGAGAGGGGGAGGGGGACCGCGTCTGCTGGGTGAGGGGGACCGCGGTTGCTGGGGGAGGGGGAGGGGGACTGCGCTGCTGGGGGAGGGGAGGGGGACCGCGGCTGCTGGGGGAGGGGAGGGGGACCGCGGCTGCTGGGGGTTAGGAGGGGGACCGCGGCTGCTGGGGGACGGGGGAGGGATCGCGGCTGCTGGGGAGAGGGAAGGGGGAACGCGGCTGCTGGGGGAGAGGGGGACAGCGGCTGCTGGGGGAGGGTGGAGGGATCGTGGCTGCTGGGGGAGGGGGGCAGGGATCGTGGCTGCTGGGGGAGGGGGGGACGGCGGCTGCTGGGGAGGGGGACCGCGGCTGCTGGGGGAGGGGGACCGCGGCTGCTGGTGGAGGGGGAGGGGGACCGCGGCTGCTGGGGGAGGGGGAGGGGAGGGGGACCGCGGCTGCTGGGCAAGGGGAGGGGGACCGCGGCTGCTGGGGAGGGGGAGGGAGACCGCGGCTGCTGGGGGAGGGGTAGGGGGACCGCGTCTGCTGGGGGTGTGAGGGGGACCGTGGCTGCTGGGGGAGGGGTACCGCGGCTGCTGGGGGAGGGGGCCCGCGGCTGCTGGGGGGGGGGACCTCGGCTGCTGTGGGAAGGGGGAGGGATCGTGGCTGCAGGGGAAGGGGAGGGGGAACGCGGCTGCTGGGGGGGAGGGGGACAGCGGCTGCTGGGGGGGGGACCTCGGCTGCTGGGGGAAGGGGGAGGGACCGTGGCTGCTGGGGGAGGGGAGGGTGACCGCGGCTGCTGGGGGAGGGATCGTGGCTGCTGGGGGAGGGGAGGGTGACCGCGGCTGCTGGGGGATCGTGGCTGCTGGGGGAGGGGGGGACGGCGGCTGCTGGGGGAGGGGGATCGCGGCTGCTGGGGAATGGGGAGTGATCGCGGCTGCTGGGGAGGGGGACCACAGTTGCTGGGGAGGTGGAGGGGGACTGCGGCTGCTGGGGGACTGGGGAGGGGGGGCGCGGCTGCTGGGGGAGGGGGGAGGGTGACTGCGGCTGCTTGGGGAGGGGGTGAGGGGGTGAGGGTGAGGGGGGCCACGGCTGCTGTGGGAGGGGGAGCGGGGCTGCGGCTGCTGCGGGAGTGTGGTACATTGGCGAGACCATGCAGACGCTGCAACAACGAATGAACGGACATCGCGCGACAATCACCAGGCAGGAATGTTCCCTTCCAGTCGGGGAACACTTCAGCAGTCAAGGGCATTCAGCCTCTGATCTCCGGGTAAGCGTTCTCCAAGGCGGCCTTCAGGACGCGCAACAACACAGAATCGCAGAGCAGAAGCTTATAGCCAAGTTCCGCACACATGAGTGCGGCCTCAACCGGGACCTGGGATTCATGTCGCATTACATTCATCACCCACCATCTGGCCTGCGAAATCCTACCAACTGTCCTGGCTTGGTACAATTCACACCTCTTTAACCTGGGGTTACCCCATCTCTGGATCTGTAAAGATTTAATCACCTGCTAATGCTCGCATTCCTAGCATTGTTTGGCATCTTTGAATTTGTCTATATATGTGTTTCTGGAACAGACCTCTTCATTCACCTGAGGAAGGAGCAGCGCTCCGAAAGCTAGTGACATCGAAACAAACCTGTTGGACTTTAACCTGGTGTTGTAAGACTTCGTATTATTTACAGTGGTCACTGTGTTGTATATCATTATTTACAACAGTCCCTGGGTAGTATGACTTTATTTACAGTGGTCCCTCGGCAGTATAGCTTTATTTACAGTGATCCCTGGAAGTATATCATTATTTACTGTGGTCTCTGATTAGAATATCATTATTTACAGTGGGCACTGTGCAGTGTCTTATTTAAAGTGGTTCCCGCGTTGTTTATCATTATTTACAAAGCTCTCTGGGTGGTATATCTTTATTTACAGTGGTTCCTGGGTAGTTTATCTTTATTTACAATGGTCCCTGGGTGGTTTATCTTTATTTACAGTGGTCCCTGGGTGGTTTATCTTTATTTACAGTGGTCTCTGGGTGGTTTATCTTTATTTACAGTGGTCCCTGTGTAGTTTATCATTATTTACAGTGGTCCCTGGTAGTATGTCATTCTTTACTGTGGTCCCTGGGTAGTATATCATTATTTACAGTCGTCCCTGGGCAGTATATCTTTATTTACAGTGACCCCTGTGTAGTAAATCAGTATTTACAGTGACCCCTGTGTAGTACATCATTATTTACAGTTGTCCCTGGGTAGTATATCATTAGTTACAGTGGCCCCTGGGTAGAATATCAGTATTTACAGTGACCCCTGTGTAGTACATCATTATTTACAGTGACCCCTGTGTAGTACATCATTATTTACAGTGGCCCCTGGGTAGAACATCATTATTTACAGTTGTCCCTCAGTATTATATCACTATTTACAGTTGTCCCTGTGTAGAATATCTTTATTTACAGTGGTTCCTGGTAGTATATCATTCTTTACAGTGGTCCCTGGATAGTACATCATTATTTACTGTGGTCCCTGGGTAGTATATCATTATTTACAGTGGCTGTGTGCAGTATATCATTATCTGTAGTGGTCCCTGGGTCGTATATCATTATTTACAATGATCACTGGATAGTATATCATTATATGCAGTGGTCCCTGGGTAGTATATCATTATTTACAGTGGTCCTTGTATAGAAAGTCTTTAATTACAGTGGTTCCTGGGCGTGATACCTTTATTTACAGTGGCCACTGTGTAGTATATCATTATTTACAATAGTCCCTGGGTGGTATAATTTTATTTACAGTGGTCCCTGGGTGGTATTTCTTTATTTACAGTGGTCACTGGCTGCTATATCATTATTGACAGTGGTCCCTGTGCAGTATATCTTATTTACAGTGGTTCCTGGGTAGGTTATTATTATTTACAATGGTCCCTGGCTGGTTTATCTTTATTTACAGTGGTCCCTGGGTGGTGTACCTTTATTTACAGTGGTCACTGGCTGGTATATCATTATTGACAGTGGTCCCTGTGCAGTATATCTTATTTACAATGGTCCCTGGGTGGCATTTCTTTATTTACAGTGGTCCCTGGGTTATTTATAAATATTAACAGAGGCCCCGGCATACAATATCATTATTTACAGTGGTCCCTGGGTAGAATATCATTATTTACTGTGGTCCCTGTGTAGAATATCTGTATTTACAGATGATGTGGAGATGCCGGCGTTGAACTGGGGTGAGCGCAGTAAGAAGTCTTACAACACCAGGTTAAAGTCCAACAGGTTTGTTTCGATGTCACTAGCTTTCGGAGCGCTGCTCCTTCCTCAGGTGAATGAAGAGGTCTGTTCCAGAAACACATATATAGACAAATTCAAAGATGCCAGACAATGCTTGGAATGCGAGCATTAGCAGGTGATTAAATCTTTACAGATCCAGAGATGGGGTAACCCCAGGTTAAAGAGGTGTGAATTGTGCCAAGCCAGGACAGTTGGTAGGATTTTGCAGGCCAGACGGTGGGGGATGACTGTAATGCGACACGAATCCCAGGTCCCGGTTGAGGCCGCACTCATGTGTGCGGAACTTGGCTATAAGTTTCTGCTCGGCGATTCTGCGTTGTCGCGGGTCCTGAAGGCCGCCTTGGAGAACGCTTACCCGGAGATCAGAGGCTGAATGCCCTTGACTGCTGGAGTGTTCCCCGACTGGAAGGGAACATTCCTGCCTGGTGATTGTTGCGCGATGTCCGTTCATTCGTTGTCGCAGCGTCTGCATGGTCTCGCCAATGTACCACGCTTCGGGACATCCTTTCCTGCAGTGTATGAGGTAGACAACGTTGGCCGAGTCGCACGAGTATGTACCGCGTACCTGGTGGGTGCTGTTCTCACGTGTAATAGTGGTATCCATGTCGATGATCTGGCACGTCTTGCAGAGATTGCCATGACAGGGTTGTGTGGTGTCGTGGTCACTGTTCTGAAGGCTGGGCAGTTTGCTGCAAACAATGGTTCGATTGAGGTTGCGCGGTTGTTTGAAGGTAAGTAGTGGGGGTGTGGGGATGACCTTGGCAAGATGTTCATCGTCATCAATGACGTGTTGAAGGCTGTGAAGAAGATGACGTAGTTTCTCCGCTCCGGGGAAGGACTGGACGACGAAGGGTATTCTGTCGGTTGTGTCCCATGTTTGTCTTCTGAGGAGGTCGGTCCGGTTTTTCACTGTGGCGCGTTGGAACTGTCGATCGATGATTCGAGTGCCATATCCCATTCGTACGAGGGCATATTTCAACGTCTGTAGATGTCTGTTACACTCCTCCTCGTCTGAGCAGATCCTGTGTATACGGAGCGCTTGTCCATAGGGGGTGGCTTCTTTAATGTGTTTAGGGTGGAAGCTGGAGAAGTGGAGCATCATGAGGTTATCCGTGGGTTTGCGGTAAAGCGAAGTGCTGAGGTGACCGTCCTTGATGGAGACGAGTGTGTCCAAGAATGCAACTGATTTTGGAGAGTAGTCCATGGTGAGTCTGATGGTTGGATGGAACTTATTAATGTCATTGTGTAGTCGTTTCAGTGATTCTTCGCCGTGGGTCCAAAGGAAAAAAATGTCATCGATGTATCTGGTGTATAACATCGGTTAAAGGTCCTGTGCGTTGAGTAGGTCCTGTTCAAACTTGTGCATGAATATGTTGGCGTACTGGGGTGCGAATTTGGTCCCCATGGCTGTTCCGTGCGTCTGAATGAAGAACTTGTTGTCGAAGGTGAAGACGTTGTGATAAAGAATGAAGCGGATGAGTTGCAGAATTGCGTCTGGAGATTGGCAGTTGTCGGTGTTGAGTACTGAGGCTGTTGCAGCAATGCCGTCGTCATAGGGGATGCTGGTGTAGAGTGCCGAGACGTCCATTGTGACGAGGAATGTTCCTGGTTCAACTTGTCCATGGGTGCTGAGTTTCTGTAGGAAGTCCGTCGTGTCGCGACAGAAGCTGGGTGTACCTTGTACGATGGGTTTCAAGATGCCCTCGATGTAGCCAGAGAGGTTCTCACACAGGGTCCCATTGCCTGAAACGATAGGGCGGCCTGGTGTGTTGGCCTTATGTATTTTCGGGAGGCAGTAGAGATCTCCAACGCGGGGAGTGCGTGGGATGAGAGCACGTAGGGTGCTCTGAAGATCTGGATCCAAGGTCTTGATCAGTCTGTTAAGTTGACGGATGTGTTCCTTGGTCGGATCTGCGGGTAACTGTCTGTAGTGTTCTTGGTTGTTCATTTGTCGGTATACTTCTTTGCAGTAGTCCGTTCTGTTCAGTACGACAGTGCTGCTGGTTTGTCTGCTGGTTTGATGACGATGCTGCGGTTGGTCTTGAGAGCGCGGATGGCATTGCGTTGTGCTTGGGTGACGTTCGGGGCTGTCTTGTGAATGCGACTGATGAATCTGGCATTGACGCGACTCCTGACGGCTTGAGCATACATGTCGAGTCTAAGGCAGCTGCCTTCCGGAGGGGTCCTCCGGAATGAGAGGGAATGAGACCGGGAATGAGGCCTCTTCATTCACCTGAGGAAGGAGCAGCGCTCCGAAAGCTAGTGACATCGAAACAAACCTGTTGGACTTTAACCTGGTGTTGTAAGACTTCATACTGTGCTCACCCCAGTCCAACGCCGGCATCTCCACATCAATGATATAATACCCAGTGACCACGGTAAATAATGATACACTACCCAGGGACCACTGTAAATATTGATATACTATCCAGGGACCACGGAAAATAATGATGTACTACCTACGGTACATTGTAAATAATGATATTCTACCCGTGGTCCACTGTAAATATTGATATACAATCCAAGTACCACAGTAAATAATAATTAATATCCCAGGATCCAGTGTAAATAATGATATTCTAACCTGGGACCACTGTAAATAATGATATTCTACACAGTGACCACTGTAAATAATGATATTGTACGCCGGGACATCTGTTAATATTTATAAATAACCAGGGCGCTGTAAATATTGAGACATTACCCAGGGAACAATGTAACTAATGATATATTACCCAGGGACCACTGTAAATAATGATATTCTACCCAGTGACCACTGTAAATAATGATACACCACCCAGGGACCACTGTAAATAATGATATTCTACACAGGGACCACTTTAAACAATGATATAATACCCAGGGATCACTGTAAATAATGATATTCTACCCAGGGACCACTGTAAATAATGATAAACTACCCAGGGAATACTGTAAATAATGATATTCTACACAGGGACCACTGTAAATAATGATAATCTACACAGGGACCACTTTAAACAATGATATAATACCCAGGGACCACGGTAAATAATGATACACTACCAGGGACCACTGTAAATATTGATATACTATCCAGGGACCACTGAAAATAATGATGTACTACCTAGGGTACATTGTAAATAATGATATTCTACCCGTGGTCCAATGTAAATAATGAAATTCTACACAGGGACCATTTTAAACAATGATATAATACCAAGGGATCACTGTACATAATGATATACTACCCAGGGACCACTGTAAATAATGATACACTACCCAGGGACATCTGTAAATAATGATATTCTACCCAGGGACCACTGTAAATAATGATATTCTACACAGGGACCACTTTGAACAATGATAAAATACCCAGGGATCACTGTAAATAATGATATTCTACCCAGGGACCACTGTAAATAATGATACACTACCCAGGGACCACTGTAAATAATGATATTCGACCCAGGGACCACTGTAAATAATGATATTCTACACAGGGACCACTTTGAATAATGATATAATACCCAGGGACCACGGTAAATAATGATATTCTACCCGTGGTCCACTGTAAATATTGATATACTATCCAAGTACCGCAGTAAATAATAATTAATATCCCAGGAGCCAGTGTAAATGATGATATTCTACCCAGGGACCACTGTAAATATTTAATGTCGTGCTCTGTTTAATTTTACATTGTTCAGTGTAGGGCACTGTTTCATTCAACCGTATTTAATGTTGGGCTCTGTTTAATTTTACCTTGTTGCTTGTAGGGCACTGTTTCATTGTACCGTATTTAATGTCGAGCTCTGTTTAATTTTACATTGTAGCTTGTAGGGCACTGTTTCATTGTACTGTATTTAATGTCGGGCTCTGTTTAATTTTACCTTGTTCACTGTAGGTCACTGTTTCATTGTACTGTATTTAATGTCGGGCTCTGTTTAATTTTACCTTGTTCACTGTAGGTCACTGTTTCATTGTACTGTATTTAATTTCGGGCTGTGTTTAATTTTACATTGTTCACTGTAGGGTACTGTTTCATTGTACTGTATTTAATGTCGGGCTGTGTTTAATTTTACCTTGTTGCTTGTAGGGCACTGTTTCATTGTACTGTATTTAATGTCGGGCTCTGTTTAATTTTACCTTGTTCACTGTAGGGCACTGTGTCATTGTACTGTATTTAATGTCGGGCTGTGTTTAGTTTTACATTGTTCACTGTAGGGCACTGTTTCATTGTACCGTATTTAATGTCGGGCTCTGTTTAATTTTACATTGTTCACTGTAGGGGACTGTTTCATTGTACCGTATTTAATGTCGGGCTCTGTTTAATTTTACATTGTTCAGTGTAGGGCACTGATTCATTGTACCGTATTTAATGTCGGGCTATGATTAATTTTACATTGTTCACTGTAGGTCACTGTTTCATTGTACTGTATTTAATGTCGGGCTCTGTTTAATTTTACCTCGTTGCTTGTAGGGCACTGTTTCATTGTACTGTATTTAATGTCGGGCTCTGTTTAATTTTACCTTGTTCACTCTAGGGCACTGTTTCATTGTACTGTATTTAATGTCGGGCTGTGTTTAATTGTACATTGT
Source organism: Scyliorhinus torazame (assembly GCF_047496885.1). Taxonomy (NCBI): domain Eukaryota; kingdom Metazoa; phylum Chordata; class Chondrichthyes; order Carcharhiniformes; family Scyliorhinidae; genus Scyliorhinus; species Scyliorhinus torazame. The sequence continues at coordinate 431,628 of NW_027307796.1, forward strand.
TCACTGTAGGGCACTGTTTCATTGTACCGTATTTAATGTCGGGCTGTGTTTAATTGTACATTGTTCACTGTAGGGCACTGTTTCATTGTACTGTATTTAATGTCGGGCTCTGTTTAATTTTACCTTGTTCAGTGTAGGGCACTGTTTCATTGTACCGTATTTAATGTCGGGCTGTGTTTAATTGTACATTGTTCACTGTAGGGCACTCTTTCATTGTACCGTATTTAATGTCGGGCTGTGTTTAATTGTACATTGTTCACTGTAGGGCACTCTTTCATTGTACCGTATTTAATGTCGGGCTATGTTTAATTTTACATTGTTCACTGGAGGTCACTGTTTCATTGTGCCGTATTTAATGTCGGGCTGTGTTTAATTGTACATTGTTCACTGTAGGGCACTCTTTCATTGTACCGTATTTAATGTCGGGCTATGTTTAATTTTACATTGTTCACTGGAGGTCACTGTTTCATTGTACTGTACTTAATGTCGGGCTGTGTTTAATTTTACATTCTTCACTATAGGGCATTTTTTCATTGTGCTGTATTTAATGTCGGGCTGTGTTTAATTGTACATTGTTCAGTGTAGGGCACTGTTTCATTGTCCCGTATTTAATGTCGGGCTCTGTTTAATTTTACCTTGTTCAGTGCAGGGCACTGTTTCATTGTACTGTATTTAATGTCGGGCTCTGTTTAATTTTACCTTGTTCAGTGTAGGGCACTGTTTCATTGTACCGTATTTAATGTCGGGCTCTGTTTAATTTTACCTTGTTCAGTGTAGGGCACTGTTTCATTGTACCGTATTTAATGTCGGGCTCTGTTTAATTTTACCTTGTTCACTGTAGGGCACTGTTTCATTGTACCGTATTTAATGTCGGGCTGTGTTTAATTTTACATTGTTCAGTGTAGAGCCCTGTTTCATTGTACCGTATTTAATGTTGGGCTCTGTTTAATTTTACATTGTTCAGTGTAGAGCCCTGTTTCATTGTACCGTATTTAATGTCGGGCTCTGTTTTATTTTACATTGTTCAGTGTAGGGCACTGTTTCATTGTACCGTATTTAATGTCGGGCTGTGTTTAATTTTACATTGTTCAGTGTAGAGCCCTGTTTCATTGTACCGTATTTAATGTTGGGCTCTGTTTAATTTTGCCTTGTTTACTGTAGGTCACTGTTTCATTGTCCCGTATTTACTGTCGGGCTGTGTTTAATTTTACCTTGTTCAGTGCAGGGCACTGTTTCATTGTACCGTATTTAATGTCGGGCTGTGTTTAATTGTACATTGTTCACTGTAGGTCACTGTTTCATTGTGCTGTATTTAATGTCGGGCTCTGTTTAATTTTACATTGTTCAGTGTAGGGCACTGTTTCATTGTGCTGTATTTAATGTCGGGCTGTGTTTAATTTTACATTGTTCAGTGTAGGGCACTGTTTCATTGTACCGTATTTAATGTCGGGCTCTGTTTAATTGTACATTGTTCAGTGTAGGGCACTGTTTCATTGTACTGTATTTAATGTCGGGCTCTGTTTAATTTTACCTTGTTCAGTGGAGGGCACTGTTTCATTGTACTGTATTTAATGTCGGGCTCTGTTTAAATTTACCCTGTTCAGTGTAGGGCACTGTTTCATTTTACCGTATTTAATGTCGGGCTGTCTTTACTTGTACATTGTTCACTGTAGGTCACTGTTTCATTGTACTGTATTTAATGTCGGGCTCTGTTTAATGTTACCTTGTTCAGTGTAGGGCACTGTTTCCTTGTACTGTATTTAATACCGGGCTGTGTTTAATTTTACATTGTTCACTGTAGGGCACTGATTCATTGTGCTGTATTTAATGTCGGGCTCTGTTTAATTTTACGTTGTTCACTGTAGGGCACTGTTTCATTGTACTGTATTTAATGTCGGGCTCTGTTTAATTTTACGTTGTTCACTGTAGGGCACTGTTTCATTGTAACTTTTTTAATGTCGGGCTCTGTTTAATTTTACCTTGTTCAGTGTAGGGCACTGTTTCATTGTACCGTATTTACTGTCGGGCTGTGTTTAATTGTACATTGTTCACTGTAGGGCACTGTTTCATTGTACCGTATTTAATGTCGGGCTGTGTTTAATTGTACATTGTTCACTGTAGGGCACTGTTTCATTGTACTGTATTTAATGTCGGGCTCTGTTTAATTTTACCTTGTTCAGTGCAGGGCACTGTTTCATTGTACGGTATTTAATTTCGGGCTGTGTTTAATTTTACCTTGTTCAGTGTAGGGCACTGTTTCATATTACCGTATTTAATGTCGGGCTCTGTTTGATTGTACATTGTTCACTGTAGGACACTGTTTCATTGTACTGTATTTAATGTCGGGCTCTGTTTAATTTTACCTTGTTCAGTGTAGGGCACTGTTTCATTGTACCGTATTTAATGTCGGGCTCTGTTTAATTTTACCTTGTTCAGTGTAGGGCACTGTTTCATTTTACCGTATTTAATGTCGGGCTGTGTTTAATTTTACATTGTTCAGTGTAGGGCACTGATTCATTGTACCGTATTTAATGTCGGGCTGTGTTTAAGTTTACATTGTTCAGTGTAGGGCACTGATTCATTGTACCGTATTTAATGTCGGGCTGTCTTTAAGTTTACATTGTTCAGTGTAGGGCACTGTTTCATTGTACTGTATTTAATGTCGGGCTGTGTTTAATTTTGCATAGTTCAGTGCAGGGCACTGTTTCACTGTACCGTATTTAATGTCGGGCTCTGTTTAATTTTACATTGTTCAGTGTAGGGCACTGTTTCATTGTACCGTATTTAATGCCGGGCTGTGTTTTATTTTACATTGTTCAGTGTAGGGCACTGATTCATTGCACCGTATTTAATGTCGGCTGTGTTTAATTTTACCTTGATCAGTGTAGGGCACTGTTTCATTGTACCGTATTTAATGTCGGGCTGTGTTTAATTGTACATTGTTCACTGTAGGGCACTGTTTCATTGTACCGTATTTAATGTCGGGCTGTCTTTAATTGTACATTGTTCACTGTCGGGCACTGTTTCATTGTGCTGTATTTAATGTCGGGCTCTGTTTAATTTTACATTGTTCACTGTAGGGCACTGTTTCATTGTACCGTATTTAATGTCGGGCTGTGTTTAAATTTACCTTGCTCAGTGGAGGGCACTGTTACATTGTACTGTATTTAATGTCGTGCTCTGTTTAATTTTACATTGTTCACTGTAGGGCACTGTTTCATTGTACCGTATTCAATGTTGGGCTCTGTTTAATTTTACCTTGTTGACTGTCGGGCACTGTTTCGTTGTCCCGTATTTAATGTCGGGCTCTGTTTAATGTTACATTGTTCAGTGTAGGGCAGTGTTTCATTGTACCGTATTCAATGTTGGGCTCTGTTTAATTTTACCTTGTTCACTGTCAGGCACTGTTTCGTTGTCCCGTATTTAATGTCGGGCTCTGTTTAATTTTACCTTGTTCAGTGTAGGGCACTGTTTCATTGTACTGTATTTAATGCCGGGCTCTGTTTAATTTTGCCTTGTTTACTGTAGGTCACTGTTTCATTGTACTGTATTTAATGTCGGGCTCTGTTTAATTTTACCTTGTTCAGTGTAGGGCACTGTTTCATTGTACTGTATTTAATGTCGTTCTCTGTTTAATTTTACATTGTTCACTGTAGGGCACTGTTTCATTGTACCGTATTTAATATCGGGCTCTGTTTAATTTTGCCTTGTTTACTGTAGGTCACTGTTACATTGTACTGTATTTAATGTCGTTCTCTGTTTAATTTTACCTTGTTTACTGTAGGGCACTGTTTCATTGTGCTGTATTTAATGTCGGGCTGTGTTTAATTTTACATTGTTCAGTGTAGGGCACTGTTTCATTGTACCGTATTTAATGTCGGGCTCTGTTTAATTTTACCTTGTTCAGTCTAGGGCACTGTTTCATTGTACTGTATTTAATGCCGGGCTCTGTTTAATTTTACATTGTTCACTGGAGGTCACTGTTTCATTGTGCCGTATTTAATGTCGGGCTGTGTTTAATTGTACATTGTTCACTGTAGGGCACTCTTTCATTGTACCGTATTTAATGTCGGGCTATGTTTAATTTTACATTGTTCACTGGAGGTCACTGTTTCATTGTACTGTATTTAATGTCGGGCTGTGTTTAATTTTACATTCTTCACTATAGGGCATTTTTTCATTGTGCTGTATTTAATGTCGGGCTGTGTTTAATTGTACATTGTTCAGTGTAGGGCACTGTTTCATTGTCCCGTATTTAATGTCGGGCTCTGTTTAATTTTACCTTGTTCACTGTAGGTCACTGTTTCATTGTGCTGTATTTAATGTCGGGCTCTCTTTAATTTTACATTGTTCAGTGTAGGGCACTGTTTCATTGTACCGTATTTAATGTCGGGCTCTGTTTAATTTTACCTTGTTCAGTGTAGGGCACTGTTTCATTTTACCGTATTTAATGTCGGGCTGTGTTTAATTTTACATTGTTCAGTGTAGGGCACTGATTCATTGTACTGTATTTAATGTCGGGCTCTGTTTAATTTTACCTTGTTCAGTGTAGGGCACTGTTTCATTGTCCCGTATTTACTGTCGGGCTGTGTTTAATTTTACCTTGTTCAGTGCAGGGCACTGTTTCATTGTACCGTATTTAATGTCGGGCTGTGTTTAATTGTACATTGTTCACTGTAGGTCACTGTTTCATTGTGCTGTATTTAATGTCGGGCTCTCTTTAATTTTACATTGTTCAGTGTAGGGCACTGTTTCATTGTGCTGTATTTAATGTCGGGCTGTGTTTAATTTTACATTGTTCAGTGTAGGGCACTGTTTCATTTTACCGTATTTAATGTCGGGCTCTGTTTAATTTTACCTTGTTCACTGTAGGGCACTGTTTCATTGTACCGTATTTAATGTCGGGCTGTGTTTAATTTTACATTGTTCAGTGTAGAGCCCTGTTTCATTGTACCGTATTTAATGTTGGGCTCTGTTTAATTTTACATTGTTCAGTGTAGAGCCCTGTTTCATTGTACCGTATTTAATGTCGGGCTCTGTTTTATTTTACATTGTTCAGTGTAGGGCACTGTTTCATTGTACCGTATTTAATGTCGGGCTGTGTTTAATTTTACATTGTTAGGTGTAGAGCCCTGTTTCATTGTACCGTATTTAATGCCGGGCTGTGTTTTATTTTACATTGTTCAGTGTAGGGCACTGATTCATTGCACCGTATTTAATGTCGGCTGTGTTTAATTTTACCTTGATCAGTGTAGGGCACTGTTTCATTGTACCGTATTTAATGTCGGGCTGTGTTTAATTGTACATTGTTCACTGTAGGGCACTGTTTCATTGTACCGTATTTAATGTCGGGCTGTCTTTAATTGTACATTGTTCACTGTCGGGCACTGTTTCATTGTGCTGTATTTAATGTCGGGCTCTGTTTAATTTTACATTGTTCACTGTAGGGCACTGTTTCATTGTACCGTATTTAATGTCGGGCTGTGTTTAAATTTACCTTGCTCAGTGGAGGGCACTGTTACATTGTACTGTATTTAATGTCGTGCTCTGTTTAATTTTACATTGTTCACTGTAGGGCACTGTTTCATTGTACCGTATTCAATGTTGGGCTCTGTTTAATTTTACCTTGTTCACTGTCGGGCACTGTTTCGTTGTCCCGTATTTAATGTCGGGCTCTGTTTAATGTTACATTGTTCAGTGTAGGGCAGTGTTTCATTGTACCGTATTCAATGTTGGGCTCTGTTTAATTTTACCTTGTTCACTGTCGGGCACTGTTTCGTTGTCCCGTATTTAATGTCGGGCTCTGTTTAATTTTACCTTGTTCAGTGTAGGGCACTGTTTCATTGTACTGTATTTAATGCCGGGCTCTGTTTAATTTTGCCTTGTTTACTGTAGGTCACTGTTTCATTGTACTGTATTTAATGTCGGGCTCTGTTTAATTTTACCTTGTTCAGTGTAGGGCACTGTTTCATTGTACTGTATTTAATGTCGTTCTCTGTTTAATTTTACATTGTTCACTGTAGGGCACTGTTTCATTGTACCGTATTTAATATCGGGCTCTGTTTAATTTTGCCTTGTTTACTGTAGGTCACTGTTACATTGTACTGTATTTAATGTCGTTCTCTGTTTAATTTTACCTTGTTTACTGTAGGGCACTGTTTCATTGTGCTGTATTTAATGTCGGGCTGTGTTTAATTTTACATTGTTCAGTGTAGGGCACTGTTTCATTGTACCGTATTTAATGTCGGGCTCTGTTTAATTTTACCTTGTTCAGTCTAGGGCACTGTTTCATTGTACTGTATTTAATGCCGGGCTCTGTTTAATTTTGCCTTGTTTACTGTAGGTCACTGTTACATTGTACTGTATTTAATGTCGTTCTCTGTTTAATTTTACATTGTTCACTGTAGGGCACTGTTTCATTGTGCCGTATTTAATGTCGGGCTCTGTTTTATTTTACCTTGTTCAGTGTAGGGCACTGATTCATTGTACCGTATTTAATGTCGGGCTATGTTTAATTTTACATTGTTCAGTGTAGGGCACTGTTTCATTGTACCGTATTTAATGTCGGGCTCTGTTTAATTTTACCTTGTTCGCTCTAGGGCACTGTTTCATTGTACTGTATTTAATGTCGGGCTCTGTTTAATTTTACCTTGGTCAGTGTAGGGCACTGTTTCCTTGTACCGTATTTAATGTCGGGCTGTGTTTTATTTTACATTGTTCAGTGTAGGGCACTGTTTCATTGTACTGTATTTAATGTCGGGCTCTGTTTAATGTTACATTGTTCAGTGTAGGGCACTGTTTCATTGTACTGTCTTTAATGTCGGGCTCTGTTTAATTTTGCCTTGTTTACTGTAGGTCACTGTTTCATTGTACTGTATTTAATGCCGGGCTGTGTTTAATTTTACATTGTTCAGTGTCGGGCACTGATTCATTGTACCGTATTTAATGTCGGGCTGTGTTTAAGTTTACATTGTTCAGTGTAGGGCACTGTTTCATTGTACTGTATTTAATGTCGGGCTCTGTTTTATTTTACATTGTTCAGTGTAGGGCACTGTTTCATTGTACTGTATTTAATGTCGGCCTATGTTTAATTTTACATTGTTCAGTGTAGGGCACTGTTTCATTGTACCGTATTTAATGTCGGGCTCTGTTTTATTTTACATTGTTCAGTGTAGGGCACTGTTTCATTGTACTGTATTTAATGTCGGCCTATGTTTAATTTTACATTATTCAGTGTTGGGCACTGATTCATTGCACCGTATTTACTGTCGGGTTCTGTTTAATATTGCCTTGTTTACAGTAGGTCACTGTTTCATTGTACTGCATTTAATGCCGGGCTGTGTTTAATTTTACATTGTTCAGTGTAGGGCACTGATTCATTGTACCGTATTTAATGTCGGGCTGTGTTTAATTGTACATTGTTCACTGTAGGGCACTGTTTCATTGTACCGTATTTAATGTCGGGCTGTGTTTAATTTTACATTGTTCAGTGTAGGGCTCTCTTTCATTGTACCGTATTTAATGTCGGGCTGTGTTTAATGTTGCCTTGTTCAGTGTAGGGCACTGTTTCATTTTACCGTATTTAATGTCGGGCAGTGTTTAATTGTACATTGTTCACTGTAGGGCACTGTTTCATTGTACCGTATTTAATGTCGGGCTCTGCTTAAATATACCTTGTTCAGTGTAGGGCAATGTTTCATTGTACCGTATTTAGTGTCGGGCTCTGTTTAATTTTACATTGTTGCTGGTAGGGCACTGATTCATTGTACCGTATTTAATGTCGGGCTGTGTTTAACATTACATTGTTCACTGTAGGGCATTGTTTCATTGTGCTGTATTTAATGTTGGGCTCTGTTTAATTTTACCTTGTTCACTGTAGGTCACTGTTTCATTGTACCGTATTTAATGTCGGGCTCTGTTTAATTTTACATTGTTGCTGGTAGGGCACTGATTCATTGTCCCGTATTTAATGTCGGGCTCTGTTTAATGTTACATTGTTCACTGTCGGGCACTGTTTCATTGTACTGTATTTAATGTCGGGCTCTGTTTAATTTTACATTGTTGCTGGTAGGGCACTGATTCATTGTACCGTATTTAATGTCGAGCTCTGTTTAATTTTACCTTGTTCACTGTAGGGCACTGTTTCATTGTGCTTTATTTAATGTCGGGCTCTGTTTAATTTTACCTTGTTCAGTGTAGGGCACTGTTTCATTGTACCGTATTTAATGTCGGGCTCTGTTTAATTTTACCTTGTTCAGTGTAGGGCACTGTTACATTGTACTGTATTTAATGTCGGGCTGTGTGTAATTTTACCTTGTTCAGTGTAGGGCACTGTTTCATTTTACCGTATTTAATGTCGAGCTTTGTTTAATTTTACCTTGTTCAGTGTAGGACTTTGTTTCATTGTGCTGTATTTAATGTTGGGCTCTGTTTAATTTTACGTTGTTCACTGTCGGGCACTGTTTCATTGTCCCGTATTTAATGTCGGGCTCTGTTTAATTTTACATTGCTCAGTGTAGGGCACTGTTTCATTGTACCGTATTTAATGTCGGTCTTTGTTTAATTTTACATTGTTCACTGTCGGGCATTGTTTCATTGTCCCGTATTTAATGTCGGGCTTTGTTTAATTTTGCCTTGTTTACTGTAGGTCACTGTTTCATTGTCCCGTATTTAATGTCGGGCTCTGTTTAATGTTACATTGTTCAGTGTAGGGCACTGTTTCATTGTACTGTATTTAATGTCCGGCTCTGTTTAGTTTTACCTTGTTCAGTGTAGGGCACTGTTTCATTGTACCGTATTTAATGTCGGGCTGTGTGTAATTTTACATTGTTGCTGGTAGGGCACTGATTCATTGTACCGTATTTAATGTCGGGCTCTGTTTAATTTTACATTGTTCACTGTAGGGCCCTGTTTCATTGTACCGTATTTAATGTCGGGCTCTGTTTCATTTTACCTTGTTCAGTGTAGGGCACTGTTTCATTGTACCGTATTTAATGTCGGGCTGTATTTAATTTTACATTGTTCTCTGTAGGGCGCTGTTTAATTGTACCGTATTTAATGTCGGGCTCTGTTTAATTTTACCTTGTTCAGTGTAGGTCACTGTTTCATTGTACCGTATTTAATGTCGGGCTCTGTTTAATTTTACATTGTTCAGTGTAGGGCACTGTTTCATTGTACTGTATTTAATGTCGGGCTCTGTTTAATTTTGCCTTGTTTACTGTAGGTCACTGTTTCATTGTACCGTATTTAATGTCGTGCTCTGTTAATTTTCATTGTTTACTTTAGGGCACTGTTTCATTGTACTGTATTTAATGTCGGGCTCTGTTTAATTGTACATTGTTCAGTGTAGGGCACGGTTTCATTGTACCGTATTTAATGTCGGGCTCTGTTTAATTTTACATTGTTGCTGGTAGGGCACTGATTCATTGTACCGTATTTAATGTCGGGCTGTGTTTAATTATACATTGTTCACTGTGGGGCACTGTTTCATTGTACCGTATTTAATGTCGGGCTCTGTTTAATTTTACCTTGTTCAGTGTAGGTCACTGTTTCATTGTACCGTATTTAATGTGCGGCTCTGTTTAATTTTACCTTGTTCAGTGTAGGGCACTGTTTCATTTTACCGTATTTACTGTCGGGCTGTGTTTAATTGTACATTGTTCACTGTAGGGCACTGTTTCATTTTACTGTATTTAATGTCGGGCTCTGTTTAATTTTACCTTGTTCAGTGTAGGGCACTGTTTCATTGTCCCGTATTTAATGTCGGGCTGTGTTTAATTTTACATTGTTCAGTGTAGGGCAATGTTTCATTGTACCGTATTTAGTGTCGGGCTCTGTTTAATTTTACATTGTTGCTGGTAGGGCACTGATTCATTGTACCGTATTTAATGTCGGGCTGTGTTTAACATTACATTGTTCACTGTAGGGCATTGTTTCATTGTGCTGTATTTAATGTTGGGCTCTGTTTAATTTTACCTTGTTCACTGTAGGTCACTGTTTCATTGTACCGTATTTAATGTCGGGCTCTGTTTAATTTTACATTGTTGCTGGTAGGGCACTGATTCATTGTCCCGTATTTAATGTCGGGCTCTGTTTAATGTTACATTGTTCACTGTCGGGCACTGTTTCATTGTACTGTATTTAATGTCGGGCTCTGTTTAATTTTACATTGTTGCTGGTAGGGCACTGATTCATTGTACCGTATTTAATGTCGAGCTCTGTTTAATTTTACCTTGTTCACTGTAGGGCACTGTTTCATTGTCCCGTATTTAATGTCGGTCTTTGTTTAATTTTACATTGTTCACTGTCGGGCACTGTTTCATTGTCCCGTATTTAATGTCGGGCTTTGTTTAATTTTGCCTTGTTTACTGTAGGTCACTGTTTCATTGTCCCGTATTTAATGTCGGGCTCTGTTTAATGTTACATTGTTCAGTGTAGGGCACTGTTTCATTGTACTGTATTTAATGTCCGGCTCTGTTTAATTTTACCTTGTTCAGTGTAGGGCACGGTTTCATTGTACCGTATTTACTGTCGGGCTGTGTTTAATTTTACATTGTTGCTGGTAGGGCACTGATTCATTGTACCGTTTTTAATGTCGGGCTCTGTTTAATTTTACATTGTTGCTGGTAGGGCACTGATTCATTGTACCGTATTTAATGTCGGGCTCTGTTTAATTTTACATTGTTCACTGTAGGGCACTGTTTCACTGTACCGTATTTAATGTCGGGCTGTATTTAATTTTACATTGTTCTCTGTAGGGCGCTGTTTAATTGTACCGTATTTAATGTCGGGCTCTGTTTAATTTTACCTTGTTCAGTGTAGGTCACTGTTTCATTGTACCGTATTTAATGTCGGGCTCTGTTTAATTTTACCTTGTTCAGTGTAGGGCACTGTTTCATTGTACCGTATTAAATGTCGGGCTGTGTTTAATTGTACATTGTTCACTGTAGGGCACTGTTTCATTTTACTGTATATAATGTCGGGCTCTGTTTAATTTTACCTTGTTCAGTGTAGGGCACTGTTTCATTGTACCGTATTTAATGTCGGGCTGTGTTTAATTTTACATTGTTCAGTGTAGGGCACTCTTTCATTGTACCGTATTTAATGTCGGGCTCTGTTTAATTTTACATTGTTGCTGGTAGGGCACTGATTCATTGTACCGTATTTAATGTCGGGCTGTGTTTAATTTTACATTGTTCACTGTCGGGCACTGTTTCATTGTACCGTATTTAATGTCGGGCTGTGTTTTATTGTACATTGTTCCCTGTAGGGCATTGTTTCATTGTGCCGTATTTAATGTTGGGCTCTGTTTAATTTTACCTTGTTCACTGTCGGGCACTGTTTCATTGTCCCGTATTTAATGTCGGGCTCTGATTAATTTTACATTGTTCAGTGTAGGGCACTGTTTCATTGTACTGTATTTAATGTCGGGCTCTGTTTAATTTTGCCTTGTTTACTGTAGGTCACTGTTTCATTGTACCGTATTTAATGTCGGGCTCTGTTAATTTTACATTGTTGCTGGTAGGGCACTGATTCATTGTACCGTATTTAATGTCGGGCTGTGTTTAATTATACATTGTTCACTGTGGGGCACTGTTTCATTGTACCGTATTTAATGTCGGGCTCTGTTTAATTTTACCTTGTTCAGTGTAGGTCACTGTTTCATTGTACCGTATTTAATGCGCGGCTCTGTTTAATTTTACCTTGTTCAGTGTAGGGCACTGTTTCATTTTACCGTATTTACTGTCGGGCTGTGTTTAATTGTACATTGTTCACTGTAGGGTACTGTTTCATTTTACTGTATTTAATGTCGGGCTCTGTTTAATTTTACCTTGTTCAGTGTAGGGCACTGTTTCATTGTACCGTATTTAATGTCGGGCTGTGTTTAATTTTACATTGTTCAGTGTAGGGCACTCTTTCATTGTACCGTATTTAATGTCGGGCTCTGTTTAATTTTACATTGTTGCTGGTAGGGCACTGATTCATTGTACCGTATTTAATGTCGGGCTGTGTTTAATTTTACCTTGTTCAGTGTAGGGCACTGTTTCATTGTACCGTTTTTAATGTCGGGCTGTGTTTAATTTTACATTGTTCAGTGTAGGGCACCCTTTCATTGTACCGTATTTAATGTCGGAGTCTGTTTAATTTTAAATTGTTGCTGGTAGGGCACTGATTCATTGTACCGTATTTAATGTCGGGCTGTGTTTAATTGTACATTGTTCACTGTAGGGTACTGTTTCATTGTACCGTATTTAATGTCGGGCTCTGTTTAATTTTGCCTTGTTTACTGTAGGTCACTGTTTCATTGTACCGTATTTAATGTCGGGCTCTGTTAATTTTCATTGTTTACTGTAGGGCACTGTTTCATTGTACTGTATTTAATGTCGGGCTCTGTTTAATTGTACATTGTTCAGTGTAGGGCACGGTTTCATTGTACCGTATTTAATGTCGGGCTCTGTTTAATTTTACATTGTTGCTGGTAGGGCACTGATTCATTGTACCGTATTTAATGTCGGGCTGTGTTTAATTATACATTGTTCACTGTGGGGCACTGTTTCATTGTACCGTATTTAATGTCGGGCTCTGTTTAATTTTACCTTGTTCAGTGTAGGTCACTGTTTCATTGTACCGTATTTAATGTGCCGCTCTGTTTAATTTTACCTTGTTCAGTGTAGGGCACTGTTTCATTTTACCGTATTTACTGTCGGGCTGTGTTTAATTGTACATTGTTCACTGTAGGGCACTGTTTCATTTTACTGTATTTAATGTCGGGCTCTGTTTAATTTTACCTTGTTCAGTGTAGGGCACTGTTTCATTGTACCGTATTTAATGTCGGGCTGTGTTTAATTTTACATTGTTCAGTGTAGGGCAATGTTTCATTGTACCGTATTTAGTGTCGGGCTCTGTTTAATTTTACATTGTTGCTGGTAGGGCACTGATTCATTGTACCGTATTTAATGTCGGGCTGTGTTTAACATTACATTGTTCACTGTAGGGCATTGTTTCATTGTGCTGTATTTAATGTTGGGCTCTGTTTAATTTTACCTTGTTCACTGTAGGTCACTGTTTCATTGTACCGTATTTAATGTCGGGCTCTGTTTAATTTTACATTGTTGCTGGTAGGGCACTGATTCATTGTACCGTATTTAATGTCGGGCTCTGTTTAATGTTACATTGTTCACTGTCGGGCACTGTTTCATTGTACTGTATTTAATTTCGGGCTCTGTTTAATTTTACATTGTTGCTGGTAGGGCACTGATTCATTGTACCGTATTTAATGTCGAGCTCTGTTTAATTTTACCTTGTTCACTGTAGGGCACTGTTTCATTGTCCCGTATTTAATGTCGGTCTTTGTTTAATTTTACATTGTTCACTGTCGGGCACTGTTTCATTGTCCCGTATTTAATGTCGGGCTTTGTTTAATTTTGCCTTGTTTACTGTAGGTCACTGTTTCATTGTCCCGTATTTAATGTCGGGCTCTGTTTAATGTTACATTGTTCAGTGTAGGGCACTGTTTCATTGTACTGTATTTAATGTCGGGCTCTGTTTAATTTTACCTTGTTCAGTGTAGGGCACGGTTTCATTGTACCGTTTTTAATGTCGGGCTCTGTTTAATTTTACATTGTTGCTGGTAGGGCACTGATTCATTGTACCGTATTTAATGTCGGGCTCTGTTTAATTTTACCTTGTTCAGTGTAGGTCACTGTTTCATTGTACCGTATTTAATGTCGGGCTCTGTTTAATTTTACCTTGTTCAGTGTAGGGCACTGTTTCATTGTACCGTATTTAATGTCGGGCTGTGTTTAATTGTACATTGTTCACTGTAGGGCACTGTTTCATTTTACTGTATATAATGTCGGGCTCTGTTTAATTTTACCTTGTTCAGTGTAGGGCACTGTTTCATTGTACCGTATTTAATGTCGGGCTGTGTTTAATTTTACATTGTTCAGTGTAGGGCACTCTTTCATTGTACCGTATTTAATGTCGGGCTCTGTTTAATTTTACATTGTTGCTGGTAGGGCACTGATTCATTGTACCGTATTTAATGTCGGGCTGTGTTTAATTTTACATTGATCCCTGTCGGGCACTGTTTCATTGTACCGTATTTAATGTCGGGCTGTGTTTTATTGTACATTGTTCCCTGTGGGGCATTGTTTCATTGTGCTGTATTTAATGTTGGGCTCTGTTTAATTTTACCTTGTTCACTGTCGGGCACTGTTTCATTGTCCCGTATTTAATGTCGGGCGGTGTTTAATTGTACATTGTTCACTGTAGGGTACTGTTTCATTGTACCGTATTTAATGTCGGGCTGTGTTGAATTGTACGTTGTTCACTGTAGGGCACTGTTTCATTTTACCGTATTTAATGTCGGGCTCTGTTTACTTTTACATACTTCACTGTAAGGCATTGTTTCATTGTGCTGTATTTAATGTTGGGCTCTGTTTAATTTTACCTTGTTCAGTGTAGGCCACTGTTTCATTATACCGTATTTAATGTCGGGCTGTGTTTAAGTTTACATTGTTCTGTGTAGGGCACTGATTCATTGTACTGTATTTAATGTCGGGCTGTGTTTAAGTTTACATTGTTCTGTGTAGGTCACCGTTTCATTGTACCGTATTTAATGTCGGGCTCTCTTTAACTTTACATTGTTCAGTTTAGGGCACTGTTTCATTGTACTGTATTTAATGTCGGGCTCTGTTTAATTTTGCCTTGTTTACTGTAGGTCACTGTTTCATTGTACTGTATTTAATGTCGGGCTCTGTTAATTTTGCATTGTTCACTGTAGGGCACTGTTTCATTGTACTGTATTTAATGTCCGGCTCTGTTTAATTTTACATTGTTCAGTGTAGGGCACTGTTTGATTGTACCGTATTTAATGTCGCGCTCTGTTTACTTTTACATTGTTCAGTGTAGGGCACTGTTTCATTGTACCGTATTTAATGTCGGGCTCTGTTTACTTTTACATTGTTCACTGTAGGGCACTGTTTCATTGTACCGTATTGAATGTCGGGCTCTGTTTAATTTTACATTGCTCAGTGTAGGGCACTGTTTCATTGTCCCGTATTTAATGTCGGGCTCTGTTTAATTTTACATTGCTCAGTGTAGGGCACTGTTTCAGTGTACTGTATTTAATGTCGGGCTCTGTTTAATTTTACATTCTTCACTGTAAGGCATTGTTTCATTGTACCGTATTTAATGTCGGGCTCTGATTAATTTTACATTGTTTACTGAAGGTCACTGTTTCATTGTACTGTAATTAATGTCGGGCTCTGTTTAATTTTACCTTGTTCACTGTAGGGCACTGTTTCATTGTACTGTATTTAATGTCGGGGGTGTTTAATTTTACATTGTTCACTGTAGGGCACTGTTTCATTGTACCGTATTTAATGTCGGGCTGTGTTTAATTTTACTTTGTTCACTGTAGGGCACTGTTTCATTGTCCCGTATTTAATGTCGGGCTTTGTTTAATTTTTCCTTGTTCAGTGTAGGGCACGGTTTCATTGTCCCGTATTTAATGTCGGGCTTTGTTTAATTTTTCCTTGTTCAGTGTAGGGCATATTTCATTGTACCGTATTTAATGTCGGGCTCTGTTTAATTTTACATTGTTGCTGGTAGGGCACTGTTTCATTGTACCGTATTTAATGTCGGGCTCTGTTTAATTTTACTTTGTTCACTGTAGGGCACTGATTCATTGTACCGTATTTAATGTCGGGCTGTGTTTAATTGTACATTGTTCACTGTAGGGCACTGTTTCATTGTACCGTATTTAATGTCGGGCTCTGTTTAATTTTACATTGTTCAGTGTAGGGCACTGTTTCATTGTACCGTATTTAATGTCGGGCTCTGTTTAATTTTACCTTGTTGCTTGTAGGGCACTGTTTCGTTGTACCGTATTTAATGTCGGACTGTGTTTAATTTTACCTTGCTCAGTGGAGGGCACTGTTTCATTGTACTGTTTTTAATGTCGGGCTGTGTTTAATTTTACCTTGCTCAGTGCAGGGCACTGTTTCATTGTACTGTTTTTAATGTCGGGCTGTGTTTAATTTTACATTCTTCACTGTAGAGCATTGTTTCATTGTGCTGTATTTAATGTTGGGCTCTGTTTAATTTTACCTTGTTCACTGTCGGGCACTGTTTCATTGTCCCGTATTTAATGTCGGGCTCTGTTGAATGTTACATTGTTCAGTGTAGGGCACTGTTTCATTGTACCGTATTTAATGTCGGGCTCTGTTTAATTTTGCCTTGCTCAGTGGAGGGCACTGTTACATTGTACTGTATTTAATGTCGGGCTCTGTTTAATTTTGCCTTGTTTACTGTAGGTCACTGTTTCATTGTACTGTATTTAATGTCGGGCTCTGTTTAATTTTACCTTGTTCAGTGTAGGGCACTGTTTCATTGTACCGTATTTAATGTCGGGCTCTGTTTAATTTTACCTTGTTCAGTGTAGGGCACTGTTTCATTTTACTGTATTTAAAGTCGGGCTGTGTTTAATTTTACATTGTTCAGTGTAGGGCACTGATTCATTGTACCGTATTGAATGTCGGGCTGTGTTTAAGTTTACATTGTTCACTGTAGGGCACTGTTTCATTGTCCCGTATTTAATGTCGGGCTGTGTTTTATTTTACATTGTTCAGTGTAGGGCACTGATTCATTGCACCGTATTTAATGTCGGGCTCTGTTTAATTTTGCCTTGTTTACTGTAGGGCACTGTTTCATTGTACTGTATTTAATGTCGGGCTCTGTTTAATTTTACATTGTTCAGTGTAGGCCACTGTTTCATTGTACCGTATTTAATGTCGGGCTCTGTTTAACTTTACATTGTTGCTGGTAGGGCACTGATTCATTTTACCGTATTTCATGTCGGGCTGTGTTTAATTGTACATTGTTCACTGTAGGGCACTGTTTCATTGTACTGTTTTTAATGTCGGGCTGTGTTTAATTTTACATTCTTCACTGTAGGGCATTGTTTCATTGTACCGTATTTAATGTTGGGCTCTGTTTAACTTTACCTTGTTCACTGTCGGGCACTGTTTCATTGTCCCGTATTTCATGTCGGGCTCTGTTTAATGTTACATTGTTCAGTGTCGGGCACTGTTTCACTGTACCGTATTTAATGTCGGGCTCTGTTTAATTTTACATTGTTCAGTGTAGGGCACTGTTTCATTGTACCGTATTTAATGTCGGGCTCTGTTTAATATTACCTTGTTCAGTGTAGGGCACTGTTTCATTGTACTGTATTTAATGTCGGGCGCTGTTTAATTTTACCTTGTTCAGTGTAGGGCACTGTTTCATTGTACCGTATTTAATGTCGGGCTGTGTGTAATTTTACCCTGTTCAGTGTAGGGCACTGTTTCATTTTACCGTATTTAATGTCGGGCTGTGTTTAATTTTACATTGTTCACTGTAGGACATTGTTTCATTGTGCTGTATTTAATGTTGGGCTCTGTTTAATTTTACCTTGTTCACTGTCGGGCACTGTTTCATTGTCCCGTATTTAATGTCGGGCTCTGATTAATTTTACATTGTTTACTGAAGGTCACTGTTTCATTGTACTGTATTTAATGTCGGGCTCTGTTAATTTTCATTGTTCACTGTCGGGCACTGTTTCATTGTCCCGTATTTAATGTCGGGCTTTGTTTAATTTTTCCTTGTTCACTGTAGGTCACTGTTTCATTGTACCGTATTTAATGTCGGGCTCTGTTGAATTTTACATTGTTGCTGATAGGGCACTGATTCATTGTACCGTATTTAATGTCGGGCTGTGTTTAATTTTACATTGTTCTCTGTAGGGCACTGTTTCATTGTACCGTATTTAATGTCGGGCTCTGTTTAATTTTACCTTGTTCAGTGTAGGTCACTGTTTCATTGAACCGTATTTAATGTCGGGCTCTGTTTAATTTTACCTTGTTCAGTGTAGGGCACTGTTTCATTGTACCGTATTTACTGTCGGGCTGTGTTTAATTGTACATTGTTCACTGTAGGGTACTGTTTCATTGTACCGTATTTAATGTCGGGCTGTGTTTAACTGTACATTGTTCACTGTAGGGCACTGTTTCATTTTACTGTATTTAATGTCGGGCTCTGATTAACTTTACATTGTTCAGTGTAGAGCACTGTTTCATTGTACTGTATTTAATGTCGGGCTCTGTTTAATTTTGCCTTGTTTACTGTAGGTCACTGTTTCATTGTACTGTATTTAATGTCGGGCTCTGTTAATTTTCATTGTTTACTGTAGGGCACTGTTTCATTGTACTGTATTTAATGTCCGGCTCTGTTTAATTTTACCTTGTTCAGTGTAGGGCACGGTTTCATTGTACCGTATTTAATGTCGGGCTCTGTTTAATTTTACCTTGTTCAGTGTAGGTCACTGTTTCATTGTACCGTATTTAATGTCGGGCTCTGTTTAATTTTACCTTGTTCAGTGTAGGGCACTGTTTCATTGTACCGTATTTACTGTCGGGCTGTGTTTAATTGTACATTGTTCACTGTAGGGTACTGTTTCATTGTACCGTATTTAATGTCGGGCTGTGTTTAATTGTACATTGTTCACTGTAGGGCACTGTTTCATTTTACTGTATTTAATGTCGGGCTCTGTTTAATTTTACCTTGTTCAGTGTCGGGCACTGTTTCATTGTACCGTATTTAATGTCGGGCTGTGTTTTATTTTACATTGTTCAGTGTAGGGCACTGTTTCATTGTACCGTATTTAATGTCGGGCTGTGTTTAATTTTACATTGTTCAGTGTAGGGCTCTCTTTCATTGTACCGTATTTAATGTCGGGCCCTGTTTAATTTTACATTGTTGCTGGTAGGGCACTGTTTCATTGTACCGTATTTAATGACGGGCTCTGTTTAATTTTACATTCTTCACTGTAGGGCACTGTTTCATTGTACTGTATTTAATGTCGGGCTCTGTTTAATTTTGCCTTGTTTACTGTAGGTCACTGTTTCATTGTACTGTATTTAATGTCGGGCTCTGTTAATTTTGCATTGTTCACTGTAGGGCACTGTTTCATTGTACTGTATTTAATGTCCGGCTCTGTTTAATTTTTCATTGTTCAGTGTAGGGCACTGTTTCATTGTACCGTATTTAATGTCGCGCTCTGTTTACTTTTACATTGTTCAGTGTAGGGCACTGTTTCATTGTACCGTATTTAATGTCGGGCTCTGTTTACTTTTACATTGTTCAGTGTAGGGCACTGTTTCATTGTACCGTATTTAATGTCGGGCTCTGTTTACTTTTACATTGTTCACTGTAGGGCACTGTTTCATTGTACTGTATTTAATGTCCGGCTCTGTTTAATTTTACATTGTTCACTGTAGGGCACTGTTTCATTGTACTGTATTTAATGTCCGGCTCTGTTTAATTTTACATTGTTCAGTGTAGGGCACTGTTTCATTGTACCGTATTTAATGTCGGGCTCTGTTTACTTTTACATTGTTGCTGGTAGGGTACTGATTCATTGTACCGTATTTAATGTCGAGCTGTGTTTAATTTTACATTGTTCACTGTAGGGCACTGTTTCATTGTACCGTATTTAATGTCGTGCTCTGTTTAATTTTCCCTTGTTCAGTGTAGGTCACTGTTTCATTGTACCGTATTTAATGTCGGGCTCTGTTTATTTTTACCTTGTTCAGTGTAGGACTGTGTTTAATTGTACATTGTTCACTGTAGGGCACTGTTTCATTGTACCGTATTTAATGTCGGGCTGTGTTTAATTGTACATTGTTCACTGTAGGGCACTGTTTCATTTTACTGTATTTAATGTCGGGCTCTGTTTCATTTTACCTTGTTCAGTGTAGGGCACTGTTTCATTGTACCGTATTTAATGTCGGGCTGTGTTTAATTTTCCCTTGTTCAGTGTAGGTCACTGTTTCATTGTACCGTATTTAATGTCGGGCTCTGTTTATTTTTACCTTGTTCAGTGTAGGACTGTGTTTAATTGTACATTGTTCACTGTAGGGCACTGTTTCATTGTACCGTATTTAATGTCGGGCTGTGTTTAATTGTACATTGTTCACTGTAGGGCACTGTTTCATTTTACTGTATTTAATGTCGGGCTCTGTTTCATTTTACCTTGTTCAGTGTAGGGCACTGTTTCATTGTACCGTATTTAATGTCGGGCTGTGTTTAATTTTACATTGTTCAGTGTAGGGCACTTTTTCATTGTACCGTATTTAATGCCGGGCTGTGTTTAATGTTGCCTTGTTCAGTGTAGGGCACTGTTTCATTTTACCGTATTTAATGTCGGCTGTGTTTAATTGTACATTGTTCACTGTAGGGCACTGTTTCATTGTACCGTATTTAATGTCGGGCTGTGTTTAATTTTACCTTGCTCAGGGGACGGCACTGTTACATTGTACTGTATTTAATGTCGTGCTCTGTTTAATTTTGCATTGTTCACTGTAGGGCACTGTTTCATTGTACCGTATATAATGTCGGGCTGTGTTTTATTTTACATTGTTCAGTGTAGGGCACTGTTTCATTGTACCGTATTTAATGTCGGGCTGTCTTTAATTTTACATTGTTCAGTGTAGGGCACTCTTTCATTGTACCGTATTTAATGTCGGGCTCTGTTTAATTTTACATTGTTGCTGGTAGGGCACTGTTTCATTGTACCGTATTTAATGTCGGGCTCTGTTTAATTTTACATTCTTCACTGTAGGGCATTGTTTCATTGTACTGTATTTAATGTCGGGCACTGTTTAATTTTGCCTTGTTTACTGTAGGTCACTGTTTCATTGTACTGTATTTAATGTCGGGCTCTGTTAATTTTACATTGTTCACTGTAGGGCACTGTTTCATTCTACTGTATTTAATGTCCGGCTCTGTTTAATTTTACATTGTTCAGTGTAGGGCACTGTTTCGTTGTACCGTATTTAGTGTCCGGCTCTGTTTAATTTTACATTGTTCAGTGTAGGGCACTATTTCGTTGTACCGTATTTAATGTCGGGCTCTGTTTACTTTTACATTGTTCAGTGTAGGGCACTGTTTCATTGTACCGTATTTAATGTCGGGCTCTGTTTACTTTTACATTGATCAGTGTAGGGCACTATTTCATTGTACTGTATTTAATGTCCGGCTCTGTTTAATTTTACATTGTTCAGTGTAGGGCACTGTTTCATTGTACCGTATTTAATGTCTGGCTCTGTTTACTTTTACATTGTTGCTGGTAGGGCACTGATTCATTGTACCGTATTTAATGTCGGGCTGTGTTTAATTTTACATTGTTCACTGTAGGGCACTGTTCCTTGTACCGTATTTAATGTCGGGCTCTGTTTAATTTTACCTTGTTCAGTGTAGGTCACTGTTTCATTGTACCGTATTTAATGTCGGACTCTGTTTATTTTTACCTTGTTCAGTGTAGGACTGTGTTTAATTGTACATTGTTCACTGTAGGGCACTGTTTCATTGTACCGTATTTAATGTCGGGCTGTGTTTAATTGTACATTGTTCACTGCAGGGCACTGTTTCATTTTACTGTATTTAATGTCGGGCTGTGTTTAATTTTACATTGTTCAGTGTAGGGCACTGTTTCATTGTACCGTATTTAATGTCGGGCTGTGTTTAATTGTACATTGTTCACTGTAGGGCACTGTTTCATTTTACTGTATTTAATGTCGGGCTGTGTTTAATTTTACATTGTTCAGTGTAGGGCACTGTTTCATTGTACTGTATTTAATGTCGGGCTGTGTTTAATTGTACTTTGTTCAGTGTAGGTCACTGTTTCATTGTACCGTATTTAATGTCGGGCTCTGTTTATTTTTACCTTGTTCAGTGTAGGACTGTGTTTAATTGTACATTGTTCACTGTAGGGCACTGTTTCATTTTACCGTATTTAATGTCGGGCTGTGTTTTATTTTACATTGTTCAGTGTAGGGCACTGTTTCATTGTACCGTATTTAATGTCGGGCTGTGTTTTATTTTACATTGTTCAGTGTAGGGCACTGTTTCATTGTACCGTATTTAATGTCGGGCTGTGTTTTATTTTACATTGTTCAGTGTAGGGCACTGTTTCATTGTACCGTATTTAATGTCGGGCTGTGTTTTATTTTACATTGTTCAGTGTAGGGCACTGTTTCATTGTACCGTATTTAATGTCGGGCTGTGTTTTATTTTACATTGTTCAGTGTAGGGCACTGTTTCATTGTACCGTATTTAATGTCGGGCTGTGTTTTATTTTACATTGTTCAGTGTAGGGCACTGTTTCATTGTACCGTATTTAATGTCGGGCTGTGTTTAATTTTACCTTGTTCACTGTAGGGCACTGTTTCATTGTACTGTATTTAATGTCGGGCTCTGTTTTATTTTACATTGTTCAGTGTCGGGCACTGTTTCATTGTACCGTATTTAATGTCGGGCTGTCTTTAATTTTACATTGTTCAGTGTAGGGCACTCTTTCATTGTACCGTATTTAATGTCGGGCTCTGTTTAATTTTACATTGTTGCTGGTAGGGCACTGTTTCATTGTACCGTATTTAATGTCGGGCTCTGTTTAATTTTACATTCTTCACTGGAGGGCATTGTTTCATTGTACTGTATTTAATGTCGGGCTCTGTTTAATTTTGCCTTGTTTACTGTAGGTCACTGTTTCATTGTACTGTATTTAATGTCGGGCTCTGTTAATTTTACATTGTTCACTGTAGGGCACTGTTTCATTGTACCGTATTTAATGTCCGGCTCTGTTTAATTTTACATTGTTCAGTGTAGGGCACAGTTTCGTTGTACCGTATTTAATGTCGGGCTCTGTTTACTTTTACATTGTTCAGTGTAGGGCACTGTTTCATTGTACCGTATTTAATGCCGGGGTCTGTTTACTTTTACATTGTTCAGTGTAGGGCACTGTTTCATTGAACCGTATTTACTGTCGGGCTGTGTTTAATTTTACCTTGTTCACTGTTGGGCACTGTTTCATTGTACCGTATTTAATGGCGGGCTCTGTTTACTTTTACTTTGTTCACTGTAGGGCACTGTTTCATTGTGCTGTATTTAATGTCGGGCTATGTTTAATTTTACCTTGCTCAGTGGAGGGCACTGTTACATTGTACTGTATTTAATGTCCGGCTCTGTTTAATTTTACATTGTTCACTGTAGTGCACTGTTTCATTGTGCTGTATTTAATGTCGGGCTCTGTTTAATTTTACATTGTTCACTGTAGGGCACTGTTTCATTGTACTGTATTTAATGTCCGGCTCTGTTTAATTTTACATTGTTCAGTGTAGGGCACTGTTTCATTGTACCGTATTTAATGTCTGGCTCTGTTTACTTTTACATTGTTGCTGGAAGGACACTGATTCATTGTACCGTATTTAATGTCGGGCTGTGTTTAATTTTACCTTGTTCACTGTAGGTCACTGTTTCATTGTACCGTATTTAATGTCGGGCTCTGTTCAATTTTACATTGTTCACTGTAGGGCACTGTTTCATTGTACCGTATTTAATGTCGGGCTGTGTTTAATTTTACCTTGTTCAGTGTAGGGCACTGTTTCATTTTACTGTATGTAATGTCGGGCTCTGTTTCATTTTACCTTGTTCAGTGTAGGGCACTCTTTCATTGTACCGTATTTAATGTCGGGCTGTGTTTAATGTTGCCTTGTTCAGTGTAGGGCACTGTTTCATTTTACCGTATTTAATGTCGGGCTGTGTTTAATTGTACTTTGTTCACTGTCGGGCACTGTTTCATTGTACCGTATTTAATGTCGGGCTGTGTTTAATTTTACCTTGCTCAGTGGACGGCACTGTTACATTGTACTGTATTTAATGTCGTGCTCTGTTTAATTTTACATTGTTCACTGTAGGGCACTGTTTCATTGTACCGTAGTTAATGTCGGGCTATGTTTAATTTTACATTGTTCACTGTAGGCCACTGTTTCATTGTGCTGTATTTAATGTCGGGCTGTGTTTAATTTTACATTCTTCACTGTAGGGCATTGTTTCATTGTGCTGTATTTAATGTTGGGCTCTGTTTAATTTTACCTTGTTCACTGTCGGGCACTGTTTCATTGTCCCGTATTTAATGTCGGGCTGTGTTTAATTATACATTGTTCACTGTGGGGCACTGTTTCATTGTACCGTATTTAATGTCGGGCTCTGTTTAATTTTACCTTGTTCAGTGTAGGTCACTGTTTCATTGTACCGTATTTAATGTGCGGCTCTGTTTAATTTTACCTTGTTCAGTGTAGGGCACTGTTTCATTTTACCGTATTTACTGTCGGGCTGTGTTTAATTGTACATTGTTCACTGTAGGGTACTGTTTCATTTTACTGTATTTAATGTCGGGCTCTGTTTAATTTTACCTTGTTCAGTGTAGGGCACTGTTTCATTGTACCGTATTTAATGTCGGGCTGTGTTTAATTTTACATTGTTCAGTGTAGGGCACTCTTTCATTGTACCGTATTTAATGTCGGGCTCTGTTTAATTTTACATTGTTGCTGGTAGGGCACTGATTCATTGTACCGTATTTAATGTCGGGCTGTGTTTAATTTTACCTTGTTCAGTATAGGGCACTGTTTCATTGTACCGTTTTTAATGTCGGGCTGTGTTTAATTTTACATTGTTCAGTGTAGGGCACCCTTTCATTGTACCGTATTTAATGTCGGAGTCTGTTTAATTTTAAATTGTTGCTGGTAGGGCACTGATTCATTGTACCGTATTTAATGTCGGGCTGTGTTTAATTTTTCATTGTTCACTGTAGGGCACTGTTTCATTGTGCCGTATTTAATGTCGGGCTGTGTTTAATTGTACATTGTTCACTGTAGGGTACTGTTTCATTGTACCGTATTTAATGTCGGGCTCTGTTTAATTTTGCCTTGTTTACTGTAGGTCACTGTTTCATTGTACCGTATTTAATGTCGGGCTCTGTTAATTTTCATTGTTTACTGTAGGGCACTGTTTCATTGTACTGTATTTAATGTCGGGCTCTGTTTAATTGTACATTGTTCAGTGTAGGGCACGGTTTCATTGTACTGTATTTAATGTCGGGCTCTGTTTAATTTTACATTGTTGCTGGTAGGGCACTGATTCATTGTACCGTATTTAATGTCGGGCTGTGTTTAATTATACATTGTTCACTGTGGGGCACTGTTTCATTGTACCGTATTTAATGTCGGGCTCTGTTTAATTTTACCTTGTTCAGTGTAGGTCACTGTTTCATTGTACCGTATTTAATGTGCGGCTCTGTTTAATTTTACCTTGTTCAGTGTAGGACACTGTTTCATTTTACCGTATTTACTGTCGGGCTGTGTTTAATTGTACATTGTTCACTGTAGGGCACTGTTTCATTTTACTGTATTTAATGTCGGGCTCTGTTTAATTTTACCTTGTTCAGTGTAGGGCACTGTTTCATTGTACCGTATTTAATGTCGGGCTGTGTTTAATTTTACATTGTTCAGTGTAGGGCAATGTTTCATTGTACCGTATTTAGTGTCGGGCTCTGTTTAATTTTACATTGTTGCTGGTAGGGCACTGATTCATTGTACCGTATTTAATGTCGGGCTGTGTTTAACATTACATTGTTCACTGTAGGGCATTGTTTCATTGTGCTGTATTTAATGTTGGGCTCTGTTTAATTTTACCTTGTTCACTGTAGGTCACTGTTTCATTGTACCGTATTTAATGTCGGGCTCTGTTTAATTTTACATTGTTGCTGGTAGGGCACTGATTCATTGTACCGTATTTAATGTCGGGCTCTGTTTAATGTTACATTGTTCACTGTCGGGCACTGTTTCATTGTACTGTATTTAATGTCGGGCTCTGTTTAATTTTACATTGTTGCTGGTAGGGCACTGATTCATTGTACCGTATTTAATGTCGAGCTCTGTTTAATTTTACCTTGTTCACTGTAGGGCACTGTTTCATTGTCCCGTATTTAATGTCGGTCTTTGTTTAATTTTACATTGTTCACTGTCGGGCACTGTTTCATTGTCCCGTATTTAATGTCGGGCTTTGTTTAATTTTGCCTTGT
Source organism: Scyliorhinus torazame (assembly GCF_047496885.1). Taxonomy (NCBI): domain Eukaryota; kingdom Metazoa; phylum Chordata; class Chondrichthyes; order Carcharhiniformes; family Scyliorhinidae; genus Scyliorhinus; species Scyliorhinus torazame. The sequence continues at coordinate 457,591 of NW_027307796.1, forward strand.
TTACTGTAGGTCACTGTTTCATTGTCCCGTATTTAATGTCGGGCTCTGTTTAATGTTACATTGTTCAGTGTAGGGCACTGTTTCATTGTACTGTATTTAATGTCCGGCTCTGTTTAATTTTACCTTGTTCAGTGTAGGGCACGGTTTCATTGTACCGTTTTTAATGTCGGGCTCTGTTTAATTTTACATTGTTGCTGGTAGGGCACTGATTCATTGTACCGTATTTAATGTCGGGCTCTGTTTAATTTTACCTTGTTCAGTGTAGGTCACTGTTTCATTGTACCGTATTTAATGTCGGGCTCTGTTTAATTTTACCTTGTTCAGTGTAGGGCACTGTTTCATTGTACCGTATTTAATGTCGGGCTGTGTTTAATTGTACATTGTTCACTGTAGGGCACTGTTTCATTTTACTGTATATAATGTCGGGCTCTGTTTAATTTTACCTTGTTCAGTGTAGGGCATTGTTTCATTGTACCGTATTTAATGTCGGGCTGTGTTTAATTTTACATTGTTCAGCGTAGGGCACTCTTTCATTGTACCGTATTTAATGTCGGGCTCTGTTTAATTTTACATTGTTGCTGGTAGGGCACTGATTCATTGTACCGTATTTAATGTCGGGCTGTGTTTAATTTTACATTGTTCACTGTCGGGCACTGTTTCATTGTACCGTATTTAATGTCGGGCTGTGTTTTATTGTACATTGTTCCCTGTAGGGCATTGTTTCATTGTGCTGTATTTAATGTTGGGCTCTGTTTAATTTTACCTTGTTCACTGTCGGGCACTGTTTCATTGTCCCGTATTTAATGTCGGGCTCTGATTAATTTTACATTGTTCAGTGTAGGGCACTGTTTCATTGTACCGTATTTAATGTCGGGCTCTGTTTAATTTTGCCTTGTTTACTGTAGGTCACTGTTTCATTGTACCGTATTTAATGTCGGGCTCTGTTAATTTTCATTGTTTACTGTAGGGCACTGTTTCATTGTACTGTATTTAATGTCCGGCTCTGTTTAATTTTACCTTGTTCAGTGTAGGGCACGGTTTCATTGTACCGTATTTAATGTCGGGCTCTGTTTAATTTTACATTGTTGCTGGTAGGGCACTGATTCATTGTACCGTATTTAATGTCGGGCTGTGTTTAATTATACATTGTTCACTGTGGGGCACTGTTTCATTGTACCGTATTTAATGTCGGGCTCTGTTTAATTTTACCTTGTTCAGTGTAGGTCACTGTTTCATTGTACCGTATTTAATGTGCGGCTCTGTTTAATTTTACCTTGTTCAGTGTAGGGCACTGTTTCATTTTACCGTATTTACTGTCGGGCTCTGTGTAATTGTACATTGTTCACTGTAGGGTACTGTTTCATTTTACTGTATTTAATGTCGGGCTCTGTTTAATTTTACCTTGTTCAGTGTAGGGCACTGTTTCATTGTACCGTATTTAATGTCGGGCTGTGTTTAATTTTACATTGTTCAGTGTAGGGCACTCTTTCATTGTACCGTATTTAATGTCGGGCTCTGTTTAATTTTACATTGTTGCTGGTAGGGCACTGATTCATTGTACCGTATTTAATGTCGGGCTGTGTTTAATTTTACCTTGTTCAGTGTAGGGCACTGTTTCATTGTACCGTTTTTAATGTCGGGCTGTGTTTAATTTTACATTGTTCAGTGTAGGGCACCCTTTCATTGTACCGTATTTAATGTCGGAGTCTGTTTAATTTTAAATTGTTGCTGGTAGGGCACTGATTCATTGTACCGTATTTAATGTCGGGCTGTGTTTAATTTTTCATTGTTCACTGTAGGGCACTGTTTCATTGTGCCGTATTTAATGTCGGGCTGTGTTTAATTGTACATTGTTCACTGTAGGGTACTGTTTCATTGTACCGTATTTAATGTCGGGCTGTGTTGAATTGTACGTTGTTCACTGTAGGGCACTGTTTCATTTTACCGTATTTAATGTCGGGCTCTGTTTACTTTTACATACTTCACTGTAAGGCATTGTTTCATTGTGCTGTATTTAATGTTGGGCTCTGTTTAATTTTACCTTGTTCAGTGTAGGCCACTGTTTCATTATACCGTATTTAATGTCGGGCTGTGTTTAAGTTTACATTGTTCTGTGTAGGGCACTGATTCATTGTACTGTATTTAATGTCGGGCTGTGTTTAAGTTTACATTGTTCTGTGTAGGTCACCGTTTCATTGTACCGTATTTAATGTCGGGCTCTCTTTAACTTTACATTGTTCAGTTTAGGGCACTGTTTCATTGTACTGTATTTAATGTCGGGCTCTGTTTAATTTTGCCTTGTTTACTGTAGGTCACTGTTTCATTGTACTGTATTTAATGTCGGGCTCTGTTAATTTTGCATTGTTCACTGTAGGGCACTGTTTCATTGTACTGTATTTAATGTCCGGCTCTGTTTAATTTTACATTGTTCAGTGTAGGGCACTGTTTGATTGTACCGTATTTAATGTCGCGCTCTGTTTACTTTTACATTGTTCAGTGTAGGGCACTGTTTCATTGTACCGTATTTAATGTCGGGCTCTGTTTACTTTTACATTGTTCACTGTAGGGCACTGTTTCATTGTACCGTATTGAATGTCGGGCTCTGTTTAATTTTACATTGCTCAGTGTCGGGCACTGTTTCATTGTCCCGTATTTAATGTCGGGCTCTGTTTAATTTTACATTGCTCAGTGTAGGGCACTGTTTCAGTGTACTGTATTTAATGTCGGGCTCTGTTTAATTTTACATTCTTCACTGTAAGGCATTGTTTCATTGTACCGTATTTAATGTCGGGCTCTGATTAATTTTACATTGTTTACTGAAGGTCACTGTTTCATTGTACTGTATTTAATGTCGGGCTCTGTTTAATTTTACCTTGTTCACTGTAGGGCACTGTTTCATTGTACTGTATTTATTGTCGGGGGTGTTTAATTTTACATTGTTCACTGTAGGGCACTGTTTCATTGTACCGTATTTAATGTCGGGCTGTGTTTAATTTTACTTTGTTCACTGTAGGGCACTGTTTCATTGTCCCGTATTTAATGTCGGGCTTTGTTTAATTTTTCCTTGTTCAGTGTAGGGCACGGTTTCATTGTCCCGTATTTAATGTCGGGCTTTGTTTAATTTTTCCTTGTTCAGTGTAGGGCACGGTTTCATTGTACCGTATTTAATGTCGGGCTCTGTTTAATTTTACATTGTTGCTGGTAGGGCACTGTTTCATTGTACCGTATTTAATGTCGGGCTCTGTTTAATTTTACTTTGTTCACTGTAGGGCACTGATTCATTGTACCGTATTTAATGTCGGGCTGTGTTTAATTGTACATTGTTCACTGTAGGGCACTGTTTCATTGTACCGTATTTAATGTCGGGCTCTGTTTAATTTTACATTGTTCAGTGTAGGGCACTGTTTCATTGTACCGTATTTAATGTCGGGCTCTGTTTAATTTTACCTTGTTGCTTGTAGGGCACTGTTTCGTTGTACCGTATTTAATGTCGGACTGTGTTTAATTTTACCTTGCTCAGTGGAGGGCACTGTTTCATTGTACTGTTTTTAATGTCGGGCTGTGTTTAATTTTACCTTGCTCAGTGCAGGGCACTGTTTCATTGTACTGTTTTTAATGTCGGGCTGTGTTTAATTTTACATTCTTCACTGTAGAGCATTGTTTCATTGTGCTGTATTTAATGTTGGGCTCTGTTTAATTTTACCTTGTTCACTGTCGGGCACTGTTTCATTGTCCCGTATTTAATGTCGGGCTCTGTTTAATTTTACCTTGTTCAGTGTAGGGCACTGTTTCATTGTACCGTATTGAATGTCGGGCTGTGTTTAAGTTTACATTGTTCACTGTAGGGCACTGTTTCATTGTCCCGTATTTAATGTCGGGCTGTGTTTTATTTTACATTGTTCAGTGTAGGGCACTGATTCATTGCACCGTATTTAATGTCGGGCTCTGTTTAATTTTGCCTTGTTTACTGTAGGGCACTGTTTCATTGTACTGTATTTAATGTCGGGCTCTGTTTAATTTTACATTGTTCAGTGTAGGCCACTGTTTCATTGTACCGTATTTAATGTCGGGCTCTGTTTAACTTTACATTGTTGCTGGTAGGGCACTGATTCATTTTACCGTATTTCATGTCGGGCTGTGTTTAATTGTACATTGTTCACTGTAGGGCACTGTTTCATTGTACTGTTTTTAATGTCGGGCTGTGTTTAATTTTACATTCTTCACTGTAGGGCATTGTTTCATTGTACCGTATTTAATGTCGGGCTCTGTTTAACTTTACATTGTTGCTGGTAGGGCACTGATTCATTTTACCGTATTTCATGTCGGGCTGTGTTTAATTGTACATTGTTCACTGTAGGGCACTGTTTCATTGTACTGTTTTTAATGTCGGGCTGTGTTTAATTTTACATTCTTCACTGTAGGGCATTGTTTCATTGTACCGTATTTAATGTTGGGCTCTGTTTAACTTTACCTTGTTCACTGTCGGGCACTGTTTCATTGTCCCGTATTTCATGTCGGGCTCTGTTTAATGTTACATTGTTCAGTGTCGGGCACTGTTTCACTGTACCGTATTTAATGTCGGGCTCTGTTTAATTTTACATTGTTCAGTGTAGGGCACTGTTTCATTGTACCGTATTTAATGTCGGGCTCTGTTTAATTTTACCTTGTTCAGTGTAGGGCACTGTTTCATTGTACTGTATTTAATGTCGGGCGCTGTTTAATTTTACCTTGTTCAGTGTAGGGCACTGTTTCATTGTACCGTATTTAATGTCGGGCTGTGTGTAATTTTACCCTGTTCAGTGTAGGGCACTGTTTCATTTTACCGTATTTAATGTCGGGCTGTGTTTAATTTTACATTGTTCACTGTAGGACATTGTTTCATTGTGCTGTATTTAATGTTGGGCTCTGTTTAATTTTACCTTGTTCACTGTCGGGCACTGTTTCATTGTCCCGTATTTAATGTCGGGCTCTGATTAATTTTACATTGTTTACTGAAGGTCACTGTTTCATTGTACTGTATTTAATGTCGGGCTCTGTTAATTTTCATTGTTCACTGTCGGGCACTGTTTCATTGTCCCGTATTTAATGTCGGGCTTTGTTTAATTTTTCCTTGTTCACTGTAGGTCACTGTTTCATTGTACCGTATTTAATGTCGGGCTCTGTTTAATTTTACATTGTTGCTGGTAGGGCACTGATTCATTGTACCGTATTTAATGTCGGGCTGTGTTTAATTTTACATTGTTCTCTGTAGGGCACTGTTTCATTGAACCGTATTTAATGTCGGGCTCTGTTTAATTTTACCTTGTTCAGTGTAGGGCACTGTTTCATTGTACCGTATTTACTGTCGGGCTGTGTTTAATTGTACATTGTTCACTGTAGGGTACTGTTTCATTGTACCGTATTTAATGTGGGGCTGTGTTTAACTGTACATTGTTCACTGTAGGGCACTGTTTCATTTTACTATATATAATGTCGGGCTCTGTTTAATTTTACCTTGTTCAGTGTAGGGCACTGATTCATTGTACCGTATTTAATGTCGGGCTCTGATTAATTTTACATTGTTCAGTGTAGGGCACTGTTTCATTGTACTGTATTTAATGTCGGGCTCTGTTTAATTTTGCCTTGTTTACTGTAGGTCACTGTTTCATTGTACTGTATTTAATGTCGGGCTCTGTTAATTTTCATTGTTTACTGTAGGGCACTGTTTCATTGTACTGTATTTAATGTCTGGCTCTGTTTAATTTTACCTTGTTCAGTGTAGGGCTCGGTTTCATTGTACCGTATTTAATGTCGGGCTCTGTTTAATTTTACCTTGTTCAGTGTAGGTCACTGTTTCATTGTACCGTATTTAATGTCGGGCTCTGTTTAATTTTACCTTGTTCAGTGTAGGGCACTGTTTCATTGTACCGTATTTACTGTCGGGCTGTGTTTAATTGTACATTGTTCACTGTAGGGTACTGTTTCATTGTACCGTATTTAATGTCGGGCTGTGTTTAATTGTACATTGTTCACTGTAGGGCACTGTTTCATTTTACTGTATTTAATGTCGGGCTCTGTTTAATTTTACCTTGTTCAGTGTCGGGCACTGTTTCATTGTACCGTATTTAATGTCGGGCTGTGTTTTATTTTACATTGTTCAGTGTAGGGCACTGTTTCATTGTACCGTATTTAATGTCGGGCTGTGTTTAATTTTACATTGTTCAGTGTAGGGCACTCTTTCATTGTACCGTATTTAATGTCGGGCCCTGTTTAATTTTACATTGTTGCTGGTAGGGCACTGTTTCATTGTACCGTATTTAATGACGGGCTCTGTTTAATTTTACATTCTTCACTGTAGGGCACTGTTTCATTGTACTGTATTTAATGTCGGGCTCTGTTTAATTTTGCCTTGTTTACTGTAGGTCACTGTTTCATTGTACTGTATTTAATGTCGGGCTCTGTTAATTTTGCATTGTTCACTGTAGGGCACTGTTTCATTGTACTGTATTTAATGTCCGGCTCTGTTTAATTTTTCATTGTTCAGTGTTGGGCACTGTTTCATTGTACCGTATTTAATGTCGCGCTCTGTTTACTTTTACATTGTTCAGTGTAGGGCACTGTTTCATTGTACCGTATTTAATGTCGGGCTCTGTTTACTTTTACATTGTTCAGTGTAGGGCACTGTTTCATTGTACCGTATTTAATGTCGGGCTCTGTTTACTTTTACATTGTTCACTGTAGTGCACTGTTTCATTGTACTGTATTTAATGTCCGGCTCTGTTTAATTTTACATTGTTCACTGTAGGGCACTGTTTCATTGTACTGTATTTAATGTCCGGCTCTGTTTAATTTTACATTGTTCAGTGTAGGGCACTGTTTCATTGTACCGTATTTAATGTCGGGCTCTGTTTACTTTTACATTGTTGCTGGTAGGGTACTGATTCATTGTACCGTATTTAATGTCGAGCTGTGTTTAATTTTACATTGTTCACTGTAGGGCACTGTTTCATTGTACCGTATTTAATGTCGTGCTCTGTTTAATTTTCCCTTGTTCAGTGTAGGTCACTGTTTCATTGTACCGTATTTCATGTCGGGCTCTGTTTATTTTTACCTTGTTCAGTGTAGGACTGTGTTTAATTGTACATTGTTCACTGTAGGGCACTGTTTCATTGTACCGTATTTAATGTCGGGCTCTGTTTCATTTTACCTTGTTCAGTGTAGGGCACTGTTTCATTGTACCGTATTTAATGTCGGGCTGTGTTTAATTTTCCCTTGTTCAGTGTAGGTCACTGTTTCATTGTACCGTATTTAATGTCGGGCTCTGTTTATTTTTACCTTGTTCAGTGTAGGACTGTGTTTAATTGTACATTGTTCACTGTAGGGCACTGTTTCATTGTACCGTATTTAATGTCGGGCTGTGTTTAATTGTACATTGTTCACTGAAGGGCACTGTTTCATTTTACTGTATTTAATGTCGGGCTCTGTTTCATTTTACCTTGTTCAGTGTAGGGCACTGTTTCATTGTACCGTATTTAATGTCGGGCTGTGTTTAATTTTACATTGTTCAGTGTAGGGCACTCTTTCATTGTACCGTATTTAATGCCGGGCTGTGTTTAATGTTGCCTTGTTCAGTGTAGGGCACTGTTTCATTTTACCGTATTTAATGTCGGCTGTGTTTAATTGTACATTGTTCACTGTAGGGCACTGTTTCATTGTACCGTATTTAATGTCGGGCTCTGTTTAATTTTACATTGTTGCTGGTAGGGCACTGTTTCATTGTACCGTATTTAATGTCGGGCTCTGTTTAATTTTACATTCTTCACTGTAGGGCATTGTTTCATTGTACTGTATTTAATGTCGGGCACTGTTTAATTTTGCCTTGTTTACTGTAGGTCACTGTTTCATTGTACTGTATTTAATGTCGGGCTCTGTTAATTTTACATTGTTCACTGTAGGGCACTGTTTCATTGTACTGTATTTAATGTCCGGCTCTGTTTAATTTTACATTGTTCAGTGTAGGGCACTGTTTCGTTGTACCGTATTTAGTGTCCGGCTCTGTTTAATTTTACATTGTTCAGTGTAGGGCACTATTTCGTTGTACCGTATTTAATGTCGGGCTCTGTTTACTTTTACATTGTTCAGTGTAGGGCACTGTTTCATTGTACCGTATTTAATGTCTGGCTCTGTTTACTTTTACATTGTTGCTGGTAGGGCACTGATTCATTGTACCGTATTTAATGTCGGGCTGTGTTTAATTTTACATTGTTCACTGTAGGGCACTGTTCCTTGTACCGTATTTAATGTCGGGCTCTGTTTAATTTTACCTTGTTCAGTGTAGGTCACTGTTTCATTGTACCGTATTTAATGTCGGGCTCTGTTTATTTTTACCTTGTTCAGTGTAGGACTGTGTTTAATTGTACATTGTTCACTGTAGGGCACTGTTTCATTGTACCGTATTTAATGTCGGGCTGTGTTTAATTGTACATTGTTCACTGCAGGGCACTGTTTCATTTTACTGTATTTAATGTCGGGCTGTGTTTAATTTTACATTGTTCAGTGTAGGGCACTGTTTCATTGTACCGTATTTAATGTCGGGCTGTGTTTAATTGTACATTGTTCACTGTAGGGCACTGTTTCATTTTACTGTATTTAATGTCGGGCTGTGTTTAATTTTACATTGTTCAGTGTAGGGCACTGTTTCATTGTACTGTATTTAATGTCGGGCTGTGTTTAATTGTACTTTGTTCAGTGTAGGTCACTGTTTCATTGTACCGTATTTAATGTCGGGCTCTGTTTATTTTTACCTTGTTCAGTGTAGGACTGTGTTTAATTGTACATTGTTCACTGTAGGGCACTGTTTCATTTTACTGTATTTAATGTCGGGCTGTGTTTAATTTTACATTGTTCAGTGTAGGGCACTGTTTCATTGTACCGTATTTAATGTCGGGCTGTGTTTAATTGTACATTGTTCACTGTAGGTCACTGTTTCATTGTACCGTATTTAATGTCGGGCTGTGTTTAATTGTACATTGTTCACTGTAGGGCACTGTTTCATTTTACTGTATTTAATGTCGGGCTGTGTTTAATTTTACATTGTTCAGTGTAGGGCACTGTTTCATTGTACCGTATTTAATGTCGGGCTGTGTTTTATTTTACATTGTTCAGTGTAGGGCACTGTTTCATTGTACCGTATTTAATGTCGGGCTGTGTTTTATTTTACATTGTTCAGTGTAGGGCACTGTTTCATTGTACCGTATTTAATGTCGGGCTGTGTTTTATTTTACATTGTTCAGTGTAGGGCACTGTTTCATTGTACCGTATTTAATGTCGGGCTGTGTTTTATTTTACATTGTTCAGTGTAGGGCACTGTTTCATTGTACCGTATTTAATGTCGGGCTGTGTTTTATTTTACATTGTTCAGTGTAGGGCACTGTTTCATTGTACCGTATTTAATGTCGGGCTGTGTTTTATTTTACATTGTTCAGTGTAGGGCACTGTTTCATTGTACCGTATTTAATGTCGGGCTGTGTTTAATTTTACCTTGTTCACTGTAGGGCACTGTTTCATTGTACCGTATTTAATGTCGGGCTGTCTTTAATTTTACATTGTTCAGTGTAGGGCACTGTTTCATTGTACCGTATTTAATGTCGGGCTGTCTTTAATTTTACATTGTTCAGTGTAGGGCACTGTTTCATTGTACCGTATTTAATGTCGGGCTCTGTTTAATTTTACATTCTTCACTGGAGGGCATTGTTTCATTGTACTGTATTTAATGTCGGGCTCTGTTTAATTTTGCCTTGTTTACTGTAGGTCACTGTTTCATTGTACTGTATTTAATGTCGGGCTCTGTTAATTTTACATTGTTCACTGTAGGGCACTGTTTCATTGTACCGTATTTAATGTCCGGCTCTGTTTAATTTTACATTGTTCAGTGTAGGGCACAGTTTCGTTGTACCGTATTTAATGTCGGGCTCTGTTTACTTTTACATTGTTCAGTGTAGGGCACTGTTTCATTGTACCGTATTTAATGCCGGGGTCTGTTTACTTTTACATTGTTCAGTGTAGGGCACTGTTTCATTGTACCGTATTTACTGTCGGGCTGTGTTTAATTTTACCTTGTTCACTGTTGGGCACTGTTTCATTGTACCGTATTTAATGTCGGGCTCTGTTTACTTTTACTTTGTTCACTGTAGGGCACTGTTTCATTGTGCTGTATTTAATGTCGGGCTCTGTTTAATTTTACCTTGTTCAGTGTAGGGCACTGTTTCATTGTACCGTATTTACTGTCGGGCTGTGTTTAATTGTACATTGTTCACTGTAGGGTACTGTTTCATTGTACCGTATTTAATGTGGGGCTGTGTTTAACTGTACATTGTTCACTGTAGGGCACTGTTTCATTTTACTATATATAATGTCGGGCTTTGTTTAATTTTACCTTGTTCAGTGTAGGGCACTGATTCATTGTACCGTATTTAATGTCGGGCTCTGATTAATTTTACATTGTTCAGTGTAGGGCACTGTTTCATTGTACTGTATTTAATGTCGGGCTCTGTTTAATTTTGCCTTGTTTACTGTAGGTCACTGTTTCATTGTACTGTATTTAATGTCGGGCTCTGTTAATTTTCATTGTTTACTGTAGGGCACTGTTTCATTGTACTGTATTTAATGTCTGGCTCTGTTTAATTTTACCTTGTTCAGTGTAGGGCTCGGTTTCATTGTACCGTATTTAATGTCGGGCTCTGTTTAATTTTACCTTGTTCAGTGTAGGTCACTGTTTCATTGTACCGTATTTAATGTCGGGCTCTGTTTAATTTTACCTTGTTCAGTGTAGGGCACTGTTTCATTGTACCGTATTTACTGTCGGGCTGTGTTTAATTGTACATTGTTCACTGTAGGGTACTGTTTCATTGTACCGTATTTAATGTCGGGCTGTGTTTAATTGTACATTGTTCACTGTAGGGCACTGTTTCATTTTACTGTATTTAATGTCGGGCTCTGTTTAATTTTACCTTGTTCAGTGTCGGGCACTGTTTCATTGTACCGTATTTAATGTCGGGCTGTGTTTTATTTTACATTGTTCAGTGTAGGGCACTGTTTCATTGTACCGTATTTAATGTCGGGCTGTGTTTAATTTTACATTGTTCAGTGTAGGGCACTCTTTCATTGTACCGTATTTAATGTCGGGCCCTGTTTAATTTTACATTGTTGCTGGTAGGGCACTGTTTCATTGTACCGTATTTAATGACGGGCTCTGTTTAATTTTACATTCTTCACTGTAGGGCACTGTTTCATTGTACTGTATTTAATGTCGGGCTCTGTTTAATTTTGCCTTGTTTACTGTAGGTCACTGTTTCATTGTACTGTATTTAATGTCGGGCTCTGTTAATTTTGCATTGTTCACTGTAGGGCACTGTTTCATTGTACTGTATTTAATGTCCGGCTCTGTTTAATTTTTCATTGTTCAGTGTTGGGCACTGTTTCATTGTACCGTATTTAATGTCGCGCTCTGTTTACTTTTACATTGTTCAGTGTAGGGCACTGTTTCATTGTACCGTATTTAATGTCGGGCTCTGTTTACTTTTACATTGTTCAGTGTAGGGCACTGTTTCATTGTACCGTATTTAATGTCGGGCTCTGTTTACTTTTACATTGTTCACTGTAGTGCACTGTTTCATTGTACTGTATTTAATGTCCGGCTCTGTTTAATTTTACATTGTTCACTGTAGGGCACTGTTTCATTGTACTGTATTTAATGTCCGGCTCTGTTTAATTTTACATTGTTCAGTGTAGGGCACTGTTTCATTGTACCGTATTTAATGTCGGGCTCTGTTTACTTTTACATTGTTGCTGGTAGGGTACTGATTCATTGTACCGTATTTAATGTCGAGCTGTGTTTAATTTTACATTGTTCACTGTAGGGCACTGTTTCATTGTACCGTATTTAATGTCGTGCTCTGTTTAATTTTCCCTTGTTCAGTGTAGGTCACTGTTTCATTGTACCGTATTTAATGTCGGGCTCTGTTTATTTTTACCTTGTTCAGTGTAGGACTGTGTTTAATTGTACATTGTTCACTGTAGGGCACTGTTTCATTGTACCGTATTTAATGTCGGGCTCTGTTTCATTTTACCTTGTTCAGTGTAGGGCACTGTTTCATTGTACCGTATTTAATGTCGGGCTGTGTTTAATTTTCCCTTGTTCAGTGTAGGTCACTGTTTCATTGTACCGTATTTAATGTCGGGCTCTGTTTATTTTTACCTTGTTCAGTGTAGGACTGTGTTTAATTGTACATTGTTCACTGTAGGGCACTGTTTCATTGTACCGTATTTAATGTCGGGCTGTGTTTAATTGTACATTGTTCACTGAAGGGCACTGTTTCATTTTACTGTATTTAATGTCGGGCTCTGTTTCATTTTACCTTGTTCAGTGTAGGGCACTGTTTCATTGTACCGTATTTAATGTCGGGCTGTGTTTAATTTTACATTGTTCAGTGTAGGGCACTCTTTCATTGTACCGTATTTAATGCCGGGCTGTGTTTAATGTTGCCTTGTTCAGTGTAGGGCACTGTTTCATTTTACCGTATTTAATGTCGGCTGTGTTTAATTGTACATTGTTCACTGTAGGGCACTGTTTCATTGTACCGTATTTAATGTCGGGCTCTGTTTAATTTTACATTGTTGCTGGTAGGGCACTGTTTCATTGTACCGTATTTAATGTCGGGCTCTGTTTAATTTTACATTCTTCACTGTAGGGCATTGTTTCATTGTACTGTATTTAATGTCGGGCACTGTTTAATTTTGCCTTGTTTACTGTAGGTCACTGTTTCATTGTACTGTATTTAACGTCGGGCTCTGTTAATTTTACATTGTTCACTGTAGGGCACTGTTTCATTGTACTGTATTTAATGTCCGGCTCTGTTTAATTTTACATTGTTCAGTGTAGGGCACTGTTTCGTTGTACCGTATTTAGTGTCCGGCTCTGTTTAATTTTACATTGTTCAGTGTAGGGCACTATTTCGTTGTACCGTATTTAATGTCGGGCTCTGTTTACTTTTACATTGTTCAGTGTAGGGCACTGTTTCATTGTACCGTATTTAATGTCTGGCTCTGTTTACTTTTACATTGTTGCTGGTAGGGCACTGATTCATTGTACCGTATTTAATGTCGGGCTGTGTTTAATTTTACATTGTTCACTGTAGGGCACTGTTCCTTGTACCGTATTTAATGTCGGGCTCTGTTTAATTTTACCTTGTTCAGTGTAGGTCACTGTTTCATTGTACCGTATTTAATGTCGGGCTCTGTTTATTTTTACCTTGTTCAGTGTAGGACTGTGTTTAATTGTACATTGTTCACTGTAGGGCACTGTTTCATTGTACCGTATTTAATGTCGGGCTGTGTTTAATTGTACATTGTTCACTGCAGGGCACTGTTTCATTTTACTGTATTTAATGTCGGGCTGTGTTTAATTTTACATTGTTCAGTGTAGGGCACTGTTTCATTGTACCGTATTTAATGTCGGGCTGTGTTTAATTGTACATTGTTCACTGTAGGGCACTGTTTCATTTTACTGTATTTAATGTCGGGCTGTGTTTAATTTTACATTGTTCAGTGTAGGGCACTGTTTCATTGTACTGTATTTAATGTCGGGCTGTGTTTAATTGTACTTTGTTCAGTGTAGGTCACTGTTTCATTGTACCGTATTTAATGTCGGGCTCTGTTTATTTTTACCTTGTTCAGTGTAGGACTGTGTTTAATTGTACATTGTTCACTGTAGGGCACTGTTTCATTTTACTGTATTTAATGTCGGGCTGTGTTTAATTTTACATTGTTCAGTGTAGGGCACTGTTTCATTGTACCGTATTTAATGTCGGGCTGTGTTTAATTGTACATTGTTCACTGTAGGTCACTGTTTCATTGTACCGTATTTAATGTCGGGCTGTGTTTAATTGTACATTGTTCACTGTAGGGCACTGTTTCATTTTACTGTATTTAATGTCGGGCTGTGTTTAATTTTACATTGTTCAGTGTAGGGCACTGTTTCATTGTACCGTATTTAATGTCGGGCTGTGTTTTATTTTACATTGTTCAGTGTAGGGCACTGTTTCATTGTACCGTATTTAATGTCGGGCTGTGTTTTATTTTACATTGTTCAGTGTAGGGCACTGTTTCATTGTACCGTATTTAATGTCGGGCTGTGTTTTATTTTACATTGTTCAGTGTAGGGCACTGTTTCATTGTACCGTATTTAATGTCGGGCTGTGTTTTATTTTACATTGTTCAGTGTAGGGCACTGTTTCATTGTACCGTATTTAATGTCGGGCTGTGTTTTATTTTACATTGTTCAGTGTAGGGCACTGTTTCATTGTACCGTATTTAATGTCGGGCTGTGTTTTATTTTACATTGTTCAGTGTAGGGCACTGTTTCATTGTACCGTATTTAATGTCGGGCTGTGTTTAATTTTACCTTGTTCACTGTAGGGCACTGTTTCATTGTACCGTATTTAATGTCGGGCTGTCTTTAATTTTACATTGTTCAGTGTAGGGCACTGTTTCATTGTACCGTATTTAATGTCGGGCTGTGTTTAATTTTACATTCTTCACTGGAGGGCATTGTTTCATTGTACTGTATTTAATGTCGGGCTCTGTTTAATTTTGCCTTGTTTACTGTAGGTCACTGTTTCATTGTACTGTATTTAATGTCGGGCTCTGTTAATTTTACATTGTTCACTGTAGGGCACTGTTTCATTGTACCGTATTTAATGTCCGGCTCTGTTTAATTTTACATTGTTCAGTGTAGGGCACAGTTTCGTTGTACCGTATTTAATGTCGGGCTCTGTTTACTTTTACATTGTTCAGTGTAGGGCACTGTTTCATTGTACCGTATTTAATGCCGGGGTCTGTTTACTTTTACATTGTTCAGTGTAGGGCACTGTTTCATTGTACCGTATTTACTGTCGGGCTGTGTTTAATTTTACCTTGTTCACTGTTGGGCACTGTTTCATTGTACCGTATTTAATGTCGGGCTCTGTTTACTTTTACTTTGTTCACTGTAGGGCACTGTTTCATTGTGCTGTATTTAATGTCGGGCTATGTTTAATTTTACCTTGCTCAGTGGAGGGCACTGTTACATTGTACTGTATTTAATGTCCGGCTCTGTTTAATTTTACATTGTTCACTGTAGTGCACTGTTTCATTGTGCTGTATTTAATGTCGGGCTCTGTTTAATTTTACATTGTTCACTGTAGGGCACTGTTTCATTGTACTGTATTTAATGCCGGCTCTGTTTAATTTTACATTGTTCAGTGTAGGGCACTGTTTCATTGTACCGTATTTAATGTCTGGCTCTGTTTACTTTTACATTGTTGCTGGTAGGACACTGATTCATTGTACCGTATTTAATGTCGGGCTGTGTTTAATTTTACCTTGTTCACTGTAGGTCACTGTTTCATTGTACCGTATTTAATGTCGGGCTCTGTTCAATTTTACATTGTTCACTGTAGGGCACTGTTTCATTGTACCGTATTTAATGTCGGGCTGTGTTTAATTTTACCTTGTTCAGTGTAGGGCACTGTTTCATTTTACTGTATGTAATGTCGGGCTCTGTTTCATTTTACCTTGTTCAGTGTAGGGCACTCTTTCATTGTACCGTATTTAATGTCGGGCTGTGTTTAATGTTGCCTTGTTCAGTGTAGGGCACTGTTTCATTTTACCGTATTTAATGTCGGGCTGTGTTTAATTGTACTTTGTTCACTGTAGGGCACTGTTTCATTGTGCCGTATTTAATGTCGGGCTGTGTTTAATTTTACCTTGCTCAGTGGGCGGCACTGTTACATTGTACTGTATTTAATGTCGTGCTCTGTTTAATTTTACATTGTTCACTGTAGGGCACTGTTTCATTGTACCGTAGTTAATGTCGGGCTATGTTTAATTTTACATTGTTCACTGTAGGTCACTGTTTCATTGTGCTGTATTTAATGTCGGGCTGTGTTTAATTTTACATTCTTCACTGTAGGGCATTGTTTCATTGTGCTGTATTTAATGTTGGGCTCTGTTTAATTTTACCTTGTTCACTGTCGGGCACTGTTTCATTGTCCCGTATTTAATGTCGGGCTCTGTTCAATGTTACATTGTTCAGTGTAGGGCACTGTTTCATTGTACAAAGAACAAAGAACAAAGAAATGTACAGCACAGGAACAGGCCCTTCGGCCCTCCAAGCCCGTGCCGACCATACTGCCTGACTAAACTACAATCTTCTACACTTCCTGGGTCCGTATCCTTCTATTCCCATCCTATTCATATATTTGTCAAGATGCCCCTTAAATGTCCCTATCGTCCCTGCCTCCACTACCTCCTCCGGTAGTGAGTTCCAGGCACCCACTACCCTCTGCGTAAAAAACTTGCCTCGTACATCTACTCTAAACTTTGCCCCTCTCACCTTAAACCTATGCCCCCTAGTAATTGACCCCTCTACCCTGGGGAAAAGCCTCTGACTATCCACTCTGTCTATGCCCCTCATAATTTTGTATACCTCTATCAGGTCGCCCCTCAACCTCCTTCGTTCCAGTGAGAACAAACCGAGTTTATTCAATCGCTCCTCATAGCTTATGCCCTCCATACCAGGCAACATTCTGGTAAATCTCTTCTGCACCCTCTCTAAAGCCTCCACATCCTTCTGGTAGTGTGGCGACCAGAATTGAACACTATACTCCAAGTGTGGCCTAACTAAGGTTCTATACAGCTGCAACATGACTTGCCAATTCTTATACTCAATGCCCCGGCCAATGAAGGCAAGCATGCCGTATGCCTTCTTGACTACCTTCTCCACCTGTGTAGCCCCTTTCAGTGATCTGTGGACCTGTACTCCTAGATCTCTTTGACTTTCAATACTCTTGAGGGTTCTACCATTCACTGTATATTCCCTACCTGCATTAGCCCTTCCAAAATGCATTACCTCACATTTGTCCAGGTTAAACTCCATCTGCCATCTCTCCGCCCAAGTCTCCAGACAATCTAAATCCTGCTGTATCCTCAGACAGTCCTCATCGCTATCCGCAATTCCACCAACCTTTGTGTCGTCTGCAAACTTACTAATCAGACCAGTTACATTTTCCTCCAAATCATTTATATATACTACAAAGAGCAAAGGTCCCAGCACTGATCCCTGTGGAACACCACTGGTCACAGCCCTCCAATTAGAAAAGCATCCCTCCATTGCTACCCTCTGCCTTCTATGGCCTAGCCAGTACTGTATTTAATGTCGGGCTCTGTTTAATTTTGCCTTTTTTACTGGAGGTCACTGTTTCATTGTACTGTATTTAATGTCGGGCTGTGTTTAATTTTACATTGTTCACTGTAGGGCAGTGTTTCATTGTGCTGTACTTAATGTTGGGCTCTGTTAATTTTACATTGTTCACTGTAGGGCACTGTTTCATTGTACTGTATTTAATGTCCGGCTCTGTTTAATTTTACATTGTTCAATGTAGGGCACTGTTTCATTGTACCGTATTTCATGTCGGGCTGTGTTTAATTGTGCATTGTTCACTGTAGGGCACTGTTTCATTGTACCGTATTTAGTGTCGGGCTGTGGTAATTGTACATTGTTCACTGTAGGGCACTGTTTCATTGTACTGTATTTAATGCCTGGCTCTGTTTAATTTTACCTTGTTCAGTGCAGGGCACTGTTTCATTGTACCGTATTTAATGTCGGGCTGTGTTTAAGTTTACATTGTTCAGTGTAGGGTACTCATTCATTGTACTGTATTTAATGTCGGGCTGTGTTTAATTTTACATTGTTCAGTGTACGGCACTGTTTCGCTGTACCGTATTTAATGTCGGTCTCTGTTTAATTTTACATTGTTCAGTGTAGGGCACTGTTTCATTGAACTGTATTTAATGTCGGGCTCTGTTTAATTTTGCCTTGTTTACTGTAGGTCACTGTTTCATTGTACTGTATTTAATGTAGGGTTGTGTTTAATTTTACATTCTTCACTGTAGGGCATTGTTCCATTGTGCTGTATTTAATGTCTGGCTCTGTTTAATTTTACCTTGTTCAGTGCAGGGCACTGTTTCATTGTACCGTATTTAATGTAGGGCTGTGTTTAAGTTTACATTGTTCAGTGTAGGGCACAGATTCATTGCACCGTATTTAATGTCGGGCTCTGTTTAATTTTACAATGTTCAGTGTAGGGCACTGTTTCATTGTACCGTATTTAATGTCGGGCTCTGTTTAATTTTACCTTGTTCACTGTCGGGCACTTTTTCATTGTCCCTTATTTAATGTCGGGCTCTGTTTAATGTTACATTGTTCAGTGTAGGGCACTGTTTCATTGTACTGTATTTAATGTTGGGCTCTGTTTAATATTACCTTGTTCACTGTCGGGCACTGTTTCAATGTCCCGTATTTAATGTCGGGCTCTGATTAATTTTACATTGTTCAGTGTAGGGCACTGTTTCATTGTACTGTATTTAATGTCGGGCTCTGTTTAATTTTACCTTGTTCAGTGTAGGGCACTGTTTCATTGTACCGTATTTAATGTCGGGCTGTGTTTAATTTTACATTGTTCAGTGTAGGGCACCGTTTCATTGTACCGTATTTACTGTCGGGCTGTGTTTAATTGTACATTGTTCACTGTAGGGCACTGTTTCATTGTACCGCATTTAATGTCGGGCTGTGTTTAATTGTATATTGTTCACTGTAGGGCACTGTTTCATTGTACCGTATTTAATGTCGGGCAGCGTTCAATTTTACATTGTTCAGTGTAGGGCACCGTTTCATTGTACCGTATTTACTATCGGGCTGTGTTTGATTGTACATTGTTCACTGTAGGGCACTGTTTCATTGTACCGTATTTAATGTCGGGCTGTGTTTAATTGTACATTGTTCACTGTAGGGCACTGTTTCATTTTACTGTATTTAATGTCGGGCTCTGTTTCATTTTACCTTGTTCAGTGGAGGGCACTGTTTCATTGTACCGTATTTAATGCCGGGCTGTGTTTAATTTTACATTGTTCAGTGTAGCGCACTCTTTCATTGTACCGTATTTAATGTCGGGCTGTGTTTAATTTTGCCTTGTTCAGTGTAGGGCACTGTTTTATTTTACCGTATTTAATGTCGGGCTGTGTTTAATTTTACATTGTTCACTGTCGGGCACTGTTTCATTGTCCCGTATTTAATGTCGGGCTGTGTTTAAGTTTACATTGTTCAGTGTAGGACACTGATTCATTGTACTGTATTTAATGTCGGGCTGTGTTTAATTTTACATTGTTCAGTGTACGGCACTGTTTCGCTGTACCGTATTTAATGCCGGGCTCTGTTTAATTTTACATTGTTCAGTGTAGGGCACTGTTTCATTGTACCGTATTTACTATCGGGCTGTGTTTGATTGTACATTGTTCACTGTAGGGCACTGTTTCATTGTACCGTATTTAATGTCGGGCTGTGTTTAATTGTACATTGTTCACTGTAGGGCACTGTTTCATTTTACTGTATTTAATGTCGGGCTCTGTTTCATTTTACCTTGTTCAGTGGAGGGCACTGTTTCATTGTACCGTATTTAATGCCGGGCTGTGTTTAATTTTACATTGTTCAGTGTAGCGCACTCTTTCATTGTACCGTATTTAATGTCGGGCTGTGTTTAATTTTGCCTTGTTCAGTGTAGGGCACTGTTTTATTTTACCGTATTTAATGTCGGGCTGTGTTTAATTTTACATTGTTCACTGTCGGGCACTGTTTCATTGTCCCGTATTTAATGTCGGGCTGTGTTTAAGTTTACATTGTTCAGTGTAGGACACTGATTCATTGTACTGTATTTAATGTCGGGCTGTGTTTAATTTTACATTGTTCAGTGTACGGCACTGTTTCGCTGTACCGTATTTAATGCCGGGCTCTGTTTAATTTTACATTGTTCAGTGTAGGGCACTGTTTCATTGTACCGTATTTAATGTCGGGCTGTGTTTTATTTTACCTTGTTCAGTGTAGGGCACTCTTTCATTGTACCGTATTTAATGTCGGGCTGTGTTTAATGTTGCCTTGTTCAGTGTAGGGCACTGTTTCATTTTACCGTATTTAATGTCGGGCTGTGTTTAATTGTACTTTGTTCACTGTAGGGCACTGTTTCATTGTGCCGTATTTAATGTCGGGCTGTGTTTAATTTTACCTTGCTCAGTGGGCGGCACTGTTACATTGTACTGTATTTAATGTCGTGCTCTGTTTAATTTTACATTGTTCACTGTAGGGCACTGTTTCATTGTACCGTAGTTAATGTCGGGCTATGTTTAATTTTACATTGTTCACTGTAGGTCACTGTTTCATTGTGCTGTATTTAATGTCGGGCTGTGTTTAATTTTACATTCTTCACTGTAGGGCATTGTTTCATTGTGCTGTATTTAATGTTGGGCTCTGTTTAATTTTACCTTGTTCACTGTCGGGCACTGTTTCATTGTCCCGTATTTAATGTCGGGCTCTGTTCAATGTTACATTGTTCAGTGTAGGGCACTGTTTCATTGTACAAAGAACAAAGAACAAAGAAATGTACAGCACAGGAACAGGCCCTTCGGCCCTCCAAGCCCGTGCCGACCATACTGCCTGACTAAACTACAATCTTCTACACTTCCTGGGTCCGTATCCTTCTATTCCCATCCTATTCATATATTTGTCAAGATGCCCCTTAAATGTCCCTATCGTCCCTGCCTCCACTACCTCCTCCGGTAGTGAGTTCCAGGCACCCACTACCCTCTGCGTAAAAAACTTGCCTCGTACATCTACTCTAAACTTTGCCCCTCTCACCTTAAACCTATGCCCCCTAGTAATTGACCCCTCTACCCTGGGGAAAAGCCTCTGACTATCCACTCTGTCTATGCCCCTCATAATTTTGTATACCTCTATCAGGTCGCCCCTCAACCTCCTTCGTTCCAGTGAGAACAAACCGAGTTTATTCAATCGCTCCTCATAGCTTATGCCCTCCATACCAGGCAACATTCTGGTAAATCTCTTCTGCACCCTCTCTAAAGCCTCCACATCCTTCTGGTAGTGTGGCGACCAGAATTGAACACTATACTCCAAGTGTGGCCTAACTAAGGTTCTATACAGCTGCAACATGACTTGCCAATTCTTATACTCAATGCCCCGGCCAATGAAGGCAAGCATGCCGTATGCCTTCTTGACTACCTTCTCCACCTGTGTAGCCCCTTTCAGTGATCTGTGGACCTGTACTCCTAGATCTCTTTGACTTTCAATACTCTTGAGGGTTCTACCATTCACTGTATATTCCCTACCTGCATTAGCCCTTCCAAAATGCATTACCTCACATTTGTCCAGGTTAAACTCCATCTGCCATCTCTCCGCCCAAGTCTCCAGACAATCTAAATCCTGCTGTATCCTCAGACAGTCCTCATCGCTATCCGCAATTCCACCAACCTTTGTGTCGTCTGCAAACTTACTAATCAGACCAGTTACATTTTCCTCCAAATCATTTATATATACTACAAAGAGCAAAGGTCCCAGCACTGATCCCTGTGGAACACCACTGGTCACAGCCCTCCAATTAGAAAAGCATCCCTCCATTGCTACCCTCTGCCTTCTATGGCCTAGCCAGTACTGTATTTAATGTCGGGCTCTGTTTAATTTTGCCTTTTTTACTGGAGGTCACTGTTTCATTGTACTGTATTTAATGTCGGGCTGTGTTTAATTTTACATTGTTCACTGTAGGGCAGTGTTTCATTGTGCTGTACTTAATGTTGGGCTCTGTTAATTTTACATTGTTCACTGTAGGGCACTGTTTCATTGTACTGTATTTAATGTCCGGCTCTGTTTAATTTTACATTGTTCAATGTAGGGCACTGTTTCATTGTACCGTATTTCATGTCGGGCTGTGTTTAATTGTACATTGTTCACTGTAGGGCACTGTTTCATTGTACCGTATTTAGTGTCGGGCTGTGGTAATTGTACATTGTTCACTGTAGGGCACTGTTTCATTGTACTGTATTTAATGCCTGGCTCTGTTTAATTTTACCTTGTTCAGTGCAGGGCACTGTTTCATTGTACCGTATTTAATGTCGGGCTGTGTTTAAGTTTACATTGTTCAGTGTAGGGTACTCATTCATTGTACTGTATTTAATGTCGGGCTGTGTTTAATTTTACATTGTTCAGTGTACGGCACTGTTTCGCTGTACCGTATTTAATGTCGGTCTCTGTTTAATTTTACATTGTTCAGTGTAGGGCACTGTTTCATTGAACTGTATTTAATGTCGGGCTCTGTTTAATTTTGCCTTGTTTACTGTAGGTCACTGTTTCATTGTACTGTATTTAATGTAGGGTTGTGTTTAATTTTACATTCTTCACTGTAGGGCATTGTTCCATTGTGCTGTATTTAATGTCTGGCTCTGTTTAATTTTACCTTGTTCAGTGCAGGGCACTGTTTCATTGTACCGTATTTAATGTAGGGCTGTGTTTAAGTTTACATTGTTCAGTGTAGGGCACAGATTCATTGCACCGTATTTAATGTCGGGCTCTGTTTAATTTTACAATGTTCAGTGTAGGGCACTGTTTCATTGTACCGTATTTAATGTCGGGCTCTGTTTAATTTTACCTTGTTCACTGTCGGGCACTTTTTCATTGTCCCTTATTTAATGTCGGGCTCTGTTTAATGTTACATTGTTCAGTGTAGGGCACTGTTTCATTGTACTGTATTTAATGTTGGGCTCTGTTTAATATTACCTTGTTCACTGTCGGGCACTGTTTCAATGTCCCGTATTTAATGTCGGGCTCTGATTAATTTTACATTGTTCAGTGTAGGGCACTGTTTCATTGTACTGTATTTAATGTCGGGCTCTGTTTAATTTTACCTTGTTCAGTGTAGGGCACTGTTTCATTGTACCGTATTTAATGTCGGGCTGTGTTTAATTTTACATTGTTCAGTGTAGGGCACCGTTTCATTGTACCGTATTTACTGTCGGGCTGTGTTTAATTGTACATTGTTCACTGTAGGGCACTGTTTCATTGTACCGTATTTAATGTCGGGCTGTGTTTAATTGTATATTGTTCACTGTAGGGCACTGTTTCATTGTACCGTATTTAATGTCGGGCAGCGTTCAATTTTACATTGTTCAGTGTAGGGCACCGTTTCATTGTACCGTATTTACTATCGGGCTGTGTTTGATTGTACATTGTTCACTGTAGGGCACTGTTTCATTGTACCGTATTTAATGTCGGGCTGTGTTTAATTGTACATTGTTCACTGTAGGGCACTGTTTCATTTTACTGTATTTAATGTCGGGCTCTGTTTCATTTTACCTTGTTCAGTGGAGGGCACTGTTTCATTGTACCGTATTTAATGCCGGGCTGTGTTTAATTTTACATTGTTCAGTGTAGCGCACTCTTTCATTGTACCGTATTTAATGTCGGGCTGTGTTTAATTTTGCCTTGTTCAGTGTAGGGCACTGTTTTATTTTACCGTATTTAATGTCGGGCTGTGTTTAATTTTACATTGTTCACTGTCGGGCACTGTTTCATTGTCCCGTATTTAATGTCGGGCTGTGTTTAAGTTTACATTGTTCAGTGTAGGACACTGATTCATTGTACTGTATTTAATGTCGGGCTGTGTTTAATTTTACATTGTTCAGTGTACGGCACTGTTTCGCTGTACCATATTTAATGCCGGGCTCTGTTTAATTTTACATTGTTCAGTGTAGGGCACTGTTTCATTGTACCGTATTTAATGTCGGGCTGTGTTTTATTTTACATTGTTCAGTGTAGGGCACTGTTTCGCTGTACCGTATTTAATGTCGGGCTCTGTTTAATTTTACATTGTTCAGTGTAGGGCACTGTTTCATTGTACCGTATTTAATGTCGGGCTGTGTTTAAGTTTACATTGTTCAGTGGAGGGCATTGTTTCATTGTACTGTATTTAATGTCGGGCTCTGTTTAATTTTGCCTTGTTTACTGTAGGTCACTGTTTCATTGTACTGTATTTAATGTCGGGCTCTGTTTAATTTTACATTCTTCACTGGAGGGCATTGTTTCATTGTACTGTATTTAATGTCGGGCTCTGTTTAATTTTGCCTTGTTTACTGTAGGTCACTGTTTCATTGTACTGTATTTAATGTCGGGCTCTGTTAATTTTACATTGTTCACTGTAGGGCACTGTTTCATTGTACCGTATTTAATGTCCGGCTCTGTTTAATTTTACATTGTTCAGTGTAGGGCACAGTTTCGTTGTACCGTATTTAATATCGGGCTCTGTTTACTTTTACATTGTTCAGTGTAGGGCACTGTTTCATTGTACCGTATTTAATGCCGGGGTCTGTTTACTTTTACATTGTTCAGTGTAGGGCACTGTTTCATTGTACCGTATTTACTGTCGGGCTGTGTTTAATTTTACCTTGTTCACTGTTGGGCACTGTTTCATTGTACCGTATTTAATGTCGGGCTCTGTTTACTTTTACTTTGTTCACTGTAGGGCACTGTTTCATTGTGCTGTATTTAATGTCGGGCTATGTTTAATTTTACCTTGCTCAGTGGAGGGCACTGTTACATTGTACTGTATTTAATGTCCGGCTCTGTTTAATTTTACATTGTTCACTGTAGTGCACTGTTTCATTGTGCTGTATTTAATGTCGGGCTCTGTTTAATTTTACATTGTTCACTGTAGGGCACTGTTTCATTGTACTGTATTTAATGTCCGGCTCTGTTTAATTTTACATTGTTCAGTGTAGGGCACTGTTTCATTGTACCGTATTTAATGTCTGGCTCTGTTTACTTTTACATTGTTGCTGGTAGGACACTGATTAATTGTACCGTATTTAATGTCGGGCTGTGTTTAATTTTACCTTGTTCACTGTAGGTCACTGTTTCATTGTACCGTATTTAATGTCGGGCTCTGTTCAATTTTACATTGTTCACTGTAGGGCACTGTTTCATTTTACTGTATGTAATGTCGGGCTCTGTTTCATTTTACCTTGTTCAGTGTAGGGCACTCTTTCATTGTACCGTATTTAATGTCGGGCTGTGTTTAATGTTGCCTTGTTCAGTGTAGGGCACTGTTTCATTTTACCGTATTTAATGTCGGGCTGTGTTTAATTGTACTTTGTTCACTGTAGGGCACTGTTTCATTGTACCGTATTTAATGTCGGGCTGTGTTTAATTTTACCTTGCTCAGTGGACGGCACTGTTACATTGTACTGTATTTAATGTCGTGCTCTGTTTAATTTTACATTGTTCACTGTAGGGCACTGTTTCATTGTACCGTAGTTAATGTCGGGCTATGTTTAATTTTACATTGTTCACTGTAGGTCACTGTTTCATTGTGCTGTATTTAATGTCGGGCTGTGTTTAATTTTACATTCTTCACTGTAGGGCATTGTTTCATTGTGCTGTATTTAATGTTGGGCTCTGTTTAATTTTACCTTGTTCACTGTCGGGCACTGTTTCATTGTCCCGTATTTAATGTCGGGCTCTGTTCAATGTGACATTGTTCAGTGTAGGGCACTGTTTCATTGTACTGTATTTAATGTCGGGCTCTGTTTAATTTTGCCTTTTTTACTGGAGGTCACTGTTTCATTGTACTGTATTTAATGTCGGGCTGTGTTTAATTTTACATTGTTCACTGTAGGGCATTGTTTCATTGTGCTGTACTTAATGTTGGGCTCTGTTAATTTTACATTGTTCACTGTAGGGCACTGTTTCATTGTACTGTATTTAATGTCCGGCTCTGTTTAATTTTACATTGTTCAATGTAGGGCACTGTTTCATTGTACCGTATTTCATGTCGGGCTGTGTTTAATTGTACATTGTTCACTGTAGGGCACTGTTTCATTGTACCGTATTTAGTGTCGGGCTGTGGTAATTGTACATTGTTCACTGTAGGGCACTGTTTCATTGTACTGTATTTAATGCCTGGCTCTGTTTAATTTTACCTTGTTCAGTGCAGGGCACTGTTTCATTGTACCGTATTTAATGTCGGGCTGTGTTTAAGTTTACATTGTTCAGTGTAGGGTACTCATTCATTGTACTGTATTTAATGTCGGGCTGTGTTTAATTTTACATTGTTCAGTGTACGGCACTGTTTCGCTGTACCGTATTTAATGTCGGTCTCTGTTTAATTTTACATTGTTCAGTGTAGGGCACTGTTTCATTGAACTGTATTTAATGTCGGGCTCTGTTTAATTTTGCCTTGTTTACTGTAGGTCACTGTTTCATTGTACTGTATTTAATGTAGGGTTGTGTTTAATTTTACATTCTTCGCTGTAGGGCATTGTTCCATTGTGCTGTATTTAATGTCTGGCTCTGTTTAATTTTACCTTGTTCAGTGCAGGGCACTGTTTCATTGTACCGTATTTAATGTAGGGCTGTGTTTAAGTTTACATTGTTCAGTGTAGGGCACAGATTCATTGCACCGTATTAAATGTCGGGCTCTGTTTAATTTTACAATGTTCAGTGTAGGGCACTGTTTCATTGTACCGTATTTAATGTCGGGCTCTGTTTAATTTTACCTTGTTCACTGTCGGGCACTTTTTCATTGTCCCTTATTTAATGTCGGGCTCTGTTTAATGTTACATTGTTCAGTGTAGGGCACTGTTTCATTGTACTGTATTTAATGTTGGGCTCTGTTTAATATTACGTTGTTCACTGTCGGGCACTGTTTCAATGTCCCGTATTTAATGTCGGGCTCTGATTAATTTTACATTGTTCAGTGTAGGGCACTGTTTCATTGTACTGTATTTAATGTCGGGCTCTGTTTAATTTTACCTTGTTCAGTGTAGGGCACTGTTTCATTGTACCGTATTTAATGTCGGGCTGTGTTTAATTTTACATTGTTCAGTGTAGGGCACCGTTTCATTGTACCGTATTTACTGTCGGGCTGTGTTTAATTGTACATTGTTCACTGTAGGGCACTGTTTCATTGTACCGTATTTAATGTCGGGCTGTGTTTAATTGTATATTGTTCACTGTAGGGCACTGTTTCATTGTACCGTATTTAATGTCGGGCAGCGTTTAATTTTACATTGTTCAGTGTAGGGCACCGTTTCATTGTACCGTATTTACTGTCGGGCTGTGTTTAATTGTACATTGTTCACTGTAGGGCACTGTTTCATTGTACCGTATTTAATGTCGGGCTGTGTTTAATTCTACATTGTTCACTGTAGGGCACTGTTTCATTTTACTGTATTTAATGTCGGGCTCTGTTTCATTTTACCTTGTTCAGTGTAGGGCACTGTTTCATTGTACCGTATTTAATGCCGGGCTGTGTTTAGTTTTACATTGTTCAGTGTAGCGCACTCTTTCATTGTACCGTATTTAATGTCGGGCTGTGTTTAATTTTGCCTTGTTCAGTGTAGGGCACTGTTTTATTTTACCGTATTTAATGTCGGGCTGTGTTTAATTGAACATTGTTCACTGTAGGGCACTGTTTCATTGTACCGTATTTAATGTCGGGCTGTGTTTAATTTTACCTTGCTCAGTGGACGGCACTGTTACAGTGTACTGTATTTAATGTCGTGCTCTGTTTAATTTTACATTGTTCACTGTCGGGCACTGTTTCATTGTCCCGTATTTAATGTCGGGCTGTGTTTAAGTTTACATTGTTCAGTGTAGTACACTGATTCATTGTACTGTATGTAATGTCGGGCTGTGTTTAATTTTACATTGTTCAGTGTACGGCACTGTTTCGCTGTACCGTATTTAATGCCGGGCTCTGTTTAATTTTACATTGTTCAGTGTAGGGCACTGTTTCATTGTACCGTATTTAATGTCGGGCTGTGTTTTATTTTACATTGTTCAGTGTAGGGCACTGTTTCGCTGTACCGTATTTAATGTCGGGCTCTGTTTAATTTTACATTGTTCAGTGTAGGGCACTGTTTCATTGTACCGTATTTAATGTCGGGCTGTGTTTAAGTTTACATTGTTCAGTGTAGGGCACTGATTCATTGTACTGTATTTAATGTCGGGCTGTGTTTAATTTTACATTGTTCAGTGTACGGCACTGTTTCGCTGTACCGTATTTAATGTCGGGCTCTGTTTAATTTTACATTGTTCAGTGTAGGGCACTGTTTCATTGTACCGTATTTAATGTCGGGCTGTGTTTAATTTTACATTGTTCAGTGTAGGGCACTGATTCATTGCACCGTATTTAATGTCGGGCTCTGTTTAATTTTACAATGTTCAGTGTAGGACACTGTTTCATTGTACCGTATTTAATGTCGGGCTCTGTTTAATTTTACATTCATCACTGTAGGGCATTGTTTCATTGTGCTGTATTTAATGTTGGGCTCTGTTTAATTTTACCTTGTTCACTTTCGGGCACTGTTTCATTGTCCCGTAATTAGTGTCGGGCTCTGATTAATTTTGCCTTGTTTACTGTAGGTCACTGTTTCATTGTACTGTATTTAATGCCGGGCTCTGTTAATTTTACATTGTTCACTGTAGGGCACTGTTTCATTGTACCGTATTTAATGTCGGGCTGTGTTTAATTGTACATTGTTCACTGTAGGGCACTGTTTCATTGTACCGTATTTAGTGTCGGGCTGTGTTTAATTGTACATTGTTCACTGTAGGGCACTGTTTCATTGTACCGTATTTAATGTCGGGCTCTGTTTAATTTTACCTTGTTCAGTGTAGGGCACTGTTACATTGTACTGTATTTAATGTCGTGCTCTGTTTAATTTTACAATGTTCACTGTAGGGCACTGTTTCATTGTACCGTATTTAATGTCGGGCTATGTTTAATTTTACATTGTTCACTGTAGGTCACTGTTTCATTGTACTGTATTTAATGTAGGTCTGTGTTTAATTTTACATTCTTCACTGTAGGGCATTGTTTCATTGTGCTGTACTTAATGTTGGGCTCTGTTAATTTTACATTGTTCACTGTAGGGCACTGTTTCATTGTACTGTATTTAATGTCCGGCTCTGTTTAATTTTACATTGTTCAATGTAGGGCACGGTTTCATTGTACCGTATTTCATGTCGGGCTGTGTTTAATTGTACATTGTTCACTGTAGGGCACTGTTTCATTGTACCGTATTTAGTGTCGGGCTGTGGTAATTGTACATTGTTCACTGTAGGGCACTGTTTCATTGTACTGTATTTAATGCCTGGCTCTGTTTAATTTTACCTTGTTCAGTGCAGGGCACTGTTTCATTGTACCGTATTTAATGTCGGGCTGTGTTTAAGTTTACATTGTTCAGTGTAGGGCACTCATTCATTGTACTGTATTTAATGTCGGGCTGTGTTTAATTTTACATTGTTCAGTGTACGGCACTGTTTCGCTGTACCGTATTTAATGTCGGGCTCTGTTTAATTTTACATTGTTCAGTGTAGGGCACTGTTTCATTGAACTGTATTTAATGTCGGGTTGTGTTTAATTTTACATTCTTCACTGTAGGGCATTGTTCCATTGTGTGTATTTAATGTCTGGCTCTGTTTAATTTTACCTTGTTCAGTGCAGGGCACTGTTTCATTGTACCGTATTTAATGTAGGGCTGTGTTTAAGTTTACATTGTTCAGTGTAGGGCACAGATTCATTGCACCGTATTTAATGTCGGGCTCTGTTTAATTTTACAATGTTCAGTGGAGGGTACTGTTTCATTGTACCGTATTTAATGTCGGGCTCTGTTTAATTTTACCTTGTTCACTGTCGGGCACTGTTTCATTGTCCCTTATTTAATGTCGGGCTCTGTTTAATGTTACATTGTTCAGTGTAGGGCACTGTTTCATTGTACTGTATTTAATGTTGGGCTCTGTTTAATATTACCTTGTTCACTGTCGGGCACTGTTTCAATGTCCCGTATTTAATGTCGGGCTCTGATTAATTTTACATTGTTCAGTGTAGGGCACTGTTTCATTGTACTGTATTTAATGTCGGGCTGTGTTTAATTGTACATTGTTCACTGCAGGGCACTGTTTCATTTTACTGTATTTAATGTCGGGCTGTGTTTAATTTTACATTGTTCAGTGTAGGGCACTGTTTCATTGTACCGTATTTAATGTCGGGCTGTGTTTAATTGTACATTGTTCACTGTAGGGCACTGTTTCATTTTACTGTATTTAATGTCGGGCTGTGTTTAATTTTACATTGTTCAGTGTAGGGCACTGTTTCATTGTACTGTATTTAATGTCGGGCTGTGTTTAATTGTACTTTGTTCAGTGTAGGTCACTGTTTCATTGTACCGTATTTAATGTCGGGCTCTGTTTATTTTTACCTTGTTCAGTGTAGGACTGTGTTTAATTCTACATTGTTCACTGTAGGGCACTGTTTCATTTTACTGTATTTAATGTCGGGCTGTGTTTAATTTTACATTGTTCAGTGTAGGGCACTGTTTCATTGTACCGTATTTAATGTCGGGCTGTGTTTAATTGTACATTGTTCACTGTAGGTCACTGTTTCATTGTACCGTATTTAATGTCGGGCTGTGTTTAATTGTACATTGTTCACTGTAGGGCACTGTTTCATTTTACTGTATTTAATGTCGGGCTGTGTTTAATTTTACATTGTTCAGTGTAGGGCACTGTTTCATTGTACCGTATTTAATGTCGGGCTGTGTTTTATTTTACATTGTTCAGTGTAGGGCACTGTTTCATTGTACCGTATTTAATGTCGGGCTGTGTTTTATTTTACATTGTTCAGTGTAGGGCACTGTTTCATTGTACCGTATTTAATGTCGGGCTGTGTTTTATTTTACATTGTTCAGTGTAGGGCACTGTTTCATTGTACCGTATTTAATGTCGGGCTGTGTTTTATTTTACATTGTTCAGTGTAGGGCACTGTTTCATTGTACCGTATTTAATGTCGGGCTGTGTTTTATTTTACATTGTTCAGTGTAGGGCACTGTTTCATTGTACCGTATTTAATGTCGGGCTGTGTTTTATTTTACATTGTTCAGTGTAGGGCACTGTTTCATTGTACCGTATTTAATGTCGGGCTGTGTTTAATTTTACCTTGTTCACTGTAGGGCACTGTTTCATTGTACCGTATTTAATGTCGGGCTGTCTTTAATTTTACATTGTTCAGTGTAGGGCACTCTTTCATTGTACCGTATTTAATGTCGGGCTCTGTTTAATTTTACATTGTTGCTGGTAGGGCACTGTTTCATTGTACCGTATTTAATGTCGGGCTCTGTTTAATTTTACATTCTTCACTGGAGGGCATTGTTTCATTGTACTGTATTTAATGTCGGGCTCTGTTTAATTTTGCCTTGTTTACTGTAGGTCACTGTTTCATTGTACTGTATTTAATGTCGGGCTCTGTTAATTTTACATTGTTCACTGTAGGGCACTGTTTCATTGTACCGTATTTAATGTCCGGCTCTGTTTAATTTTACATTGTTCAGTGTAGGGCACAGTTTCGTTGTACCGTATTTAATGTCGGGCTCTGTTTACTTTTACATTGTTCAGTGTAGGGCACTGTTTCATTGTACCGTATTTAATGCCGGGGTCTGTTTACTTTTACATTGTTCAGTGTAGGGCACTGTTTCATTGTACCGTATTTACTGTCGGGCTGTGTTTAATTTTACCTTGTTCACTGTTGGGCACTGTTTCATTGTACCGTATTTAATGTCGGGCTCTGTTTACTTTTACTTTGTTCACTGTAGGGCACTGTTTCATTGTGCTGTATTTAATGTCGGGCTATGTTTAATTTTACCTTGCTCAGTGGAGGGCACTGTTACATTGTACTGTATTTAATGTCCGGCTCTGTTTAATTTTACATTGTTCACTGTAGTGCACTGTTTCATTGTGCTGTATTTAATGTCGGGCTCTGTTTAATTTTACATTGTTCACTGTAGGGCACTGTTTCATTGTACTGTATTTAATGCCGGCTCTGTTTAATTTTACATTGTTCAGTGTAGGGCACTGTTTCATTGTACCGTATTTAATGTCTGGCTCTGTTTACTTTTACATTGTTGCTGGTAGGACACTGATTCATTGTACCGTATTTAATGTCGGGCTGTGTTTAATTTTACCTTGTTCACTGTAGGTCACTGTTTCATTGTACCGTATTTAATGTCGGGCTCTGTTCAATTTTACATTGTTCACTGTAGGGCACTGTTTCATTGTACCGTATTTAATGTCGGGCTGTGTTTAATTTTACCTTGTTCAGTGTAGGGCACTGTTTCATTTTACTGTATGTAATGTCGGGCTCTGTTTCATTTTACCTTGTTCAGTGTAGGGCACTCTTTCATTGTACCGTATTTAATGTCGGGCTGTGTTTAATGTTGCCTTGTTCAGTGTAGGGCACTGTTTCATTTTACCGTATTTAATGTCGGGCTGTGTTTAATTGTACTTTGTTCACTGTAGGGCACTGTTTCATTGTGCCGTATTTAATGTCGGGCTGTGTTTAATTTTACCTTGCTCAGTGGGCGGCACTGTTACATTGTACTGTATTTAATGTCGTGCTCTGTTTAATTTTACATTGTTCACTGTAGGGCACTGTTTCATTGTACCGTAGTTAATGTCGGGCTATGTTTAATTTTACATTGTTCACTGTAGGTCACTGTTTCATTGTGCTGTATTTAATGTCGGGCTGTGTTTAATTTTACATTCTTCACTGTAGGGCATTGTTTCATTGTGCTGTATTTAATGTTGGGCTCTGTTTAATTTTACCTTGTTCACTGTCGGGCACTGTTTCATTGTCCCGTATTTAATGTCGGGCTCTGTTCAATGTTACATTGTTCAGTGTAGGGCACTGTTTCATTGTACAAAGAACAAAGAACAAAGAAATGTACAGCACAGGAACAGGCCCTTCGGCCCTCCAAGCCCGTGCCGACCATACTGCCTGACTAAACTACAATCTTCTACACTTCCTGGGTCCGTATCCTTCTATTCCCATCCTATTCATATATTTGTCAAGATGCCCCTTAAATGTCCCTATCGTCCCTGCCTCCACTACCTCCTCCGGTAGTGAGTTCCAGGCACCCACTACCCTCTGCGTAAAAAACTTGCCTCGTACATCTACTCTAAACTTTGCCCCTCTCACCTTAAACCTATGCCCCCTAGTAATTGACCCCTCTACCCTGGGGAAAAGCCTCTGACTATCCACTCTGTCTATGCCCCTCATAATTTTGTATACCTCTATCAGGTCGCCCCTCAACCTCCTTCGTTCCAGTGAGAACAAACCGAGTTTATTCAATCGCTCCTCATAGCTTATGCCCTCCATACCAGGCAACATTCTGGTAAATCTCTTCTGCACCCTCTCTAAAGCCTCCACATCCTTCTGGTAGTGTGGCGACCAGAATTGAACACTATACTCCAAGTGTGGCCTAACTAAGGTTCTATACAGCTGCAACATGACTTGCCAATTCTTATACTCAATGCCCCGGCCAATGAAGGCAAGCATGCCGTATGCCTTCTTGACTACCTTCTCCACCTGTGTAGCCCCTTTCAGTGATCTGTGGACCTGTACTCCTAGATCTCTTTGACTTTCAATACTCTTGAGGGTTCTACCATTCACTGTATATTCCCTACCTGCATTAGCCCTTCCAAAATGCATTACCTCACATTTGTCCAGGTTAAACTCCATCTGCCATCTCTCCGCCCAAGTCTCCAGACAATCTAAATCCTGCTGTATCCTCAAACAGTCCTCATCGCTATCCGCAATTCCACCAACCTTTGTGTCGTCTGCAAACTTACTAATCAGACCAGTTACATTTTCCTCCAAATCATTTATATATACTACAAAGAGCAAAGGTCCCAGCACTGATCCCTGTGGAACACCACTGGTCACAGCCCTCCAATTAGAAAAGCATCCCTCCATTGCTACCCTCTGCCTTCTATGGCCTAGCCAGTACTGTATTTAATGTCGGGCTCTGTTTAATTTTGCCTTTTTTACTGGAGGTCACTGTTTCATTGTACTGTATTTAATGTCGGGCTGTGTTTAATTTTACATTGTTCACTGTAGGGCAGTGTTTCATTGTGCTGTACTTAATGTTGGGCTCTGTTAATTTTACATTGTTCACTGTAGGGCACTGTTTCATTGTACTGTATTTAATGTCCGGCTCTGTTTAATTTTACATTGTTCAATGTAGGGCACTGTTTCATTGTACCGTATTTCATGTCGGGCTGTGTTTAATTGTACATTGTTCACTGTAGGGCACTGTTTCATTGTACCGTATTTAGTGTCGGGCTGTGGTAATTGTACATTGTTCACTGTAGGGCACTGTTTCATTGTACTGTATTTAATGCCTGGCTCTGTTTAATTTTACCTTGTTCAGTGCAGGGCACTGTTTCATTGTACCGTATTTAATGTCGGGCTGTGTTTAAGTTTACATTGTTCAGTGTAGGGTACTCATTCATTGTACTGTATTTAATGTCGGGCTGTGTTTAATTTTACATTGTTCAGTGTACGGCACTGTTTCGCTGTACCGTATTTAATGTCGGTCTCTGTTTAATTTTACATTGTTCAGTGTAGGGCACTGTTTCATTGAACAGTATTTAATGTCGGGCTCTGTTTAATTTTGCCTTGTTTACTGTAGGTCACTGTTTCATTGTACTGTATTTAATGTAGGGTTGTGTTTAATTTTACATTCTTCACTGTAGGGCATTGTTCCATTGTGCTGTATTTAATGTCTGGCTCTGTTTAATTTTACCTTGTTCAGTGCAGGGCACTGTTTCATTGTACCGTATTTAATGTAGGGCTGTGTTTAAGTTTACATTGTTCAGTGTAGGGCACAGATTCATTGCACCGTATTTAATGTCGGGCTCTGTTTAATTTTACAATGTTCAGTGTAGGGCACTGTTTCATTGTACCGTATTTAATGTCGGGCTCTGTTTAATTTTACCTTGTTCACTGTCGGGCACTTTTTCATTGTCCCTTATTTAATGTCGGGCTCTGTTTAATGTTACATTGTTCAGTGTAGGGCACTGTTTCATTGTACTGTATTTAATGTTGGGCTCTGTTTAATATTACCTTGTTCACTGTCGGGCACTGTTTCAATGTCCCGTATTTAATGTCGGGCTCTGATTAATTTTACATTGTTCAGTGTAGGGCACTGTTTCATTGTACTGTATTTAATGTCGGGCTCTGTTTAATTTTACCTTGTTCAGTGTAGGGCACTGTTTCATTGTACCGTATTTAATGTCGGGCTGTGTTTAATTTTACATTGTTCAGTGTAGGGCACCGTTTCATTGTACCGTATTTACTGTCGGGCTGTGTTTAATTGTACATTGTTCACTGTAGGGCACTGTTTCATTGTACCGTATTTAATGTCGGGCTATGTTTAATTGTATATTGTTCACTGTAGGGCACTGTTTCATTGTACCGTATTTAATGTCGGGCAGCGTTCAATTTTACATTGTTCAGTGTAGGGCACCGTTTCATTGTACCGTATTTACTATCGGGCTGTGTTTGATTGTACATTGTTCACTGTAGGGCACTGTTTCATTGTACCGTATTTAATGTCGGGCTGTGTTTAATTGTACATTGTTCACTGTAGGGCACTGTTTCATTTTACTGTATTTAATGTCGGGCTCTGTTTCATTTTACCTTGTTCAGTGGAGGGCACTGTTTCATTGTACCGTATTTAATGCCGGGCTGTGTTTAATTTTACATTGTTCAGTGTAGCGCACTCTTTCATTGTACCGTATTTAATGTCGGGCTGTGTTTAATTTTGCCTTGTTCAGTGTAGGGCACTGTTTTATTTTACCGTATTTAATGTCGGGCTGTGTTTAATTTTACATTGTTCACTGTCGGGCACTGTTTCATTGTCCCGTATTTAATGTCGGGCTGTGTTTAAGTTTACATTGTTCAGTGTAGGACACTGATTCATTGTACTGTATTTAATGTCGGGCTGTGTTTAATTTTACATTGTTCAGTGTACGGCACTGTTTCGCTGTACCGTATTTAATGCCGGGCTCTGTTTAATTTTACATTGTTCAGTGTAGGGCACTGTTTCATTGTACCGTATTTAATGTCGGGCTGTGTTTTATTTTACATTGTTCAGTGTAGGGCACTGTTTCGCTGTACCGTATTTAATGTCGGGCTCTGTTTAATTTTACATTGTTCAGTGTAGGGCACAGTTTCATTGTACCGTATTTAATGTCGGGCTGTGTTTAAGTTTACATTGTTCAGTGGAGGGCATTGTTTCATTGTACTGTATTTAATGTCGGGCTCTGTTTAATTTTGCCTTGTTTACTGTAGGTCACTGTTTCATTGTACTCTATTTAATGTCGGGCTCTGTTTAATTTTACATTCTTCACTGGAGGGCATTGTTTCATTGTACTGTATTTAATGTCGGTCTCTGTTTAATTTTGCCTTGTTTACTGTAGGTCACTGTTTCATTGTACTGTATTTAATGTCGGGCTCTGTTAATTTTACATTGTTCACTGTAGGGCACTGTTTCATTGTACCGTATTTAATGTCCGGCTCTGTTTAATTTTACATTGTTCAGTGTAGGGCACAGTTTCGTTGTACCGTATTTAATGTCGGGCTCTGTTTACTTTTACATTGTTCAGTGTAGGGCACTGTTTCATTGTACCGTATTTAATGCCGGGGTCTGTTTACTTTTACATTGTTCAGTGTAGGGCACTGTTTCATTGTACCGTATTTACTGTCGGGCTGTGTTTAATTTTACCTTGTTCACTGTTGGGCACTGTTTCATTGTACCGTATTTAATGTCGGGCTCTGTTTACTTTTACTTTGTTCACTGTAGGGCACTGTTTCATTGTGCTGTATTTAATGTCGGGCTATGTTTAATTTTACCTTGCTCAGTGGAGGGCACTGTTACATTGTACTGTATTTAATGTCCGGCTCTGTTTAATTTTACATTGTTCACTGTAGTGCACTGTTTCATTGTGCTGTATTTAATGTCGGGCTCTGTTTAATTTTACATTGTTCACTGTAGGGCACTGTTTCATTGTACTGTATTTAATGTCCGGCTCTGTTTAATTTTACATTGTTCAGTGTAGGGCACTGTTTCATTGTACCGTATTTAATGTCTGGCTCTGTTTACTTTTACATTGTTGCTGGTAGGACACTGATTAATTGTACCGTATTTAATGTCGGGCTGTGTTTAATTTTACCTTGTTCACTGTAGGTCACTGTTTCATTGTACCGTATTTAATGTCGGGCTCTGTTCAATTTTACATTGTTCACTGTAGGGCACTGTTTCATTTTACTGTATGTAATGTCGGGCTCTGTTTCATTTTACCTTGTTCAGTGTAGGGCACTCTTTCATTGTACCGTATTTAATGTCGGGCTGTGTTTAATGTTGCCTTGTTCAGTGTAGGGCACTGTTTCATTTTACCGTATTTAATGTCGGGCT
The DNA here is from genome assembly GCF_047496885.1 of Scyliorhinus torazame. Lineage (NCBI taxonomy): Eukaryota > Metazoa > Chordata > Chondrichthyes > Carcharhiniformes > Scyliorhinidae > Scyliorhinus > Scyliorhinus torazame. The sequence goes on from NW_027307796.1 coordinate 494,815, forward strand.
GTGTTTAATTGTACTTTGTTCACTGTAGGGCACTGTTTCATTGTACCGTATTTAATGTCGGGCTGTGTTTAATTTTACCTTGCTCAGTGGACGGCACTGTTACATTGTACTGTATTTAATGTCGTGCTCTGTTTAATTTTACATTGTTCACTGTAGGGCACTGTTTCATTGTACCGTAGTTAATGTCGGGCTATGTTTAATTTTACATTGTTCACTGTAGGTCACTGTTTCATTGTGCTGTATTTAATGTCGGGCTGTGTTTAATTTTACATTCTTCACTGTAGGGCATTGTTTCATTGTGCTGTATTTAATGTTGGGCTCTGTTTAATTTTACCTTGTTCACTGTCGGGCACTGTTTCATTGTCCCGTATTTAATGTCGGGCTCTGTTCAATGTGACATTGTTCAGTGTAGGGCACTGTTTCATTGTACTGTATTTAATGTCGGGCTCTGTTTAATTTTGCCTTTTTTACTGGAGGTCACTGTTTCATTGTACTGTATTTAATGTCGGGCTGTGTTTAATTTTACATTGTTCACTGTAGGGCATTGTTTCATTGTGCTGTACTTAATGTTGGGCTCTGTTAATTTTACATTGTTCACTGTAGGGCACTGTTTCATTGTACTGTATTTAATGTCCGGCTCTGTTTAATTTTACATTGTTCAATGTAGGGCACTGTTTCATTGTACCGTATTTCATGTCGGGCTGTGTTTAATTGTACATTGTTCACTGTAGGGCACTGTTTCATTGTACCGTATTTAGTGTCGGGCTGTGGTAATTGTACATTGTTCACTGTAGGGCACTGTTTCATTGTACTGTATTTAATGCCTGGCTCTGTTTAATTTTACCTTGTTCAGTGCAGGGCACTGTTTCATTGTACCGTATTTAATGTCGGGCTGTGTTTAAGTTTACATTGTTCAGTGTAGGGTACTCATTCATTGTACTGTATTTAATGTCGGGCTGTGTTTAATTTTACATTGTTCAGTGTACGGCACTGTTTCGCTGTACCGTATTTAATGTCGGTCTCTGTTTAATTTTACATTGTTCAGTGTAGGGCACTGTTTCATTGAACTGTATTTAATGTCGGGCTCTGTTTAATTTTGCCTTGTTTACTGTAGGTCACTGTTTCATTGTACTGTATTTAATGTAGGGTTGTGTTTAATTTTACATTCTTCGCTGTAGGGCATTGTTCCATTGTGCTGTATTTAATGTCTGGCTCTGTTTAATTTTACCTTGTTCAGTGCAGGGCACTGTTTCATTGTACCGTATTTAATGTAGGGCTGTGTTTAAGTTTACATTGTTCAGTGTAGGGCACAGATTCATTGCACCGTATTAAATGTCGGGCTCTGTTTAATTTTACAATGTTCAGTGTAGGGCACTGTTTCATTGTACCGTATTTAATGTCGGGCTCTGTTTAATTTTACCTTGTTCACTGTCGGGCACTTTTTCATTGTCCCTTATTTAATGTCGGGCTCTGTTTAATGTTACATTGTTCAGTGTAGGGCACTGTTTCATTGTACTGTATTTAATGTTGGGCTCTGTTTAATATTACGTTGTTCACTGTCGGGCACTGTTTCAATGTCCCGTATTTAATGTCGGGCTCTGATTAATTTTACATTGTTCAGTGTAGGGCACTGTTTCATTGTACTGTATTTAATGTCGGGCTCTGTTTAATTTTACCTTGTTCAGTGTAGGGCACTGTTTCATTGTACCGTATTTAATGTCGGGCTGTGTTTAATTTTACATTGTTCAGTGTAGGGCACCGTTTCATTGTACCGTATTTACTGTCGGGCTGTGTTTAATTGTACATTGTTCACTGTAGGGCACTGTTTCATTGTACCGTATTTAATGTCGGGCTGTGTTTAATTGTATATTGTTCACTGTAGGGCACTGTTTCATTGTACCGTATTTAATGTCGGGCAGCGTTTAATTTTACATTGTTCAGTGTAGGGCACCGTTTCATTGTACCGTATTTACTGTCGGGCTGTGTTTAATTGTACATTGTTCACTGTAGGGCACTGTTTCATTGTACCGTATTTAATGTCGGGCTGTGTTTAATTCTACATTGTTCACTGTAGGGCACTGTTTCATTTTACTGTATTTAATGTCGGGCTCTGTTTCATTTTACCTTGTTCAGTGTAGGGCACTGTTTCATTGTACCGTATTTAATGCCGGGCTGTGTTTAGTTTTACATTGTTCAGTGTAGCGCACTCTTTCATTGTACCGTATTTAATGTCGGGCTGTGTTTAATTTTGCCTTGTTCAGTGTAGGGCACTGTTTTATTTTACCGTATTTAATGTCGGGCTGTGTTTAATTGAACATTGTTCACTGTAGGGCACTGTTTCATTGTACCGTATTTAATGTCGGGCTGTGTTTAATTTTACCTTGCTCAGTGGACGGCACTGTTACAGTGTACTGTATTTAATGTCGTGCTCTGTTTAATTTTACATTGTTCACTGTCGGGCACTGTTTCATTGTCCCGTATTTAATGTCGGGCTGTGTTTAAGTTTACATTGTTCAGTGTAGGACACTGATTCATTGTACTGTATGTAATGTCGGGCTGTGTTTAATTTTACATTGTTCAGTGTACGGCACTGTTTCGCTGTACCGTATTTAATGCCGGGCTCTGTTTAATTTTACATTGTTCAGTGTAGGGCACTGTTTCATTGTACCGTATTTAATGTCGGGCTGTGTTTTATTTTACATTGTTCAGTGTAGGGCACTGTTTCGCTGTACCGTATTTAATGTCGGGCTCTGTTTAATTTTACAATGTTCAGTGTAGGACACTGTTTCATTGTACCGTATTTAATGTCGGGCTCTGTTTAATTTTACATTCTTCACTGTAGGGCATTGTTTCATTGTGCTGTATTTAATGTTGGGCTCTGTTTAATTTTACCTTGTTCACTTTCGGGCACTGTTTCATTGTCCCGTAATTAGTGTCGGGCTCTGATTAATTTTGCCTTGTTTACTGTAGGTCACTGTTTCATTGTACTGTATTTAATGCCGGGCTCTGTTAATTTTACATTGTTCACTGTAGGGCACTGTTTCATTGTACCGTATTTAATGTCGGGCTGTGTTTAATTGTACATTGTTCACTGTAGGGCACTGTTTCATTGTACCGTATTTAGTGTCGGGCTGTGTTTAATTGTACATTGTTCACTGTAGGGCACTGTTTCATTGTACCGTATTTAATGTCGGGCTCTGTTTAATTTTACCTTGTTCAGTGTAGGGCACTGTTACATTGTACTGTATTTAATGTCGTGCTCTGTTTAATTTTACAATGTTCACTGTAGGGCACTGTTTCATTGTACCGTATTTAATGTCGGGCTATGTTTAATTTTACATTGTTCACTGTAGGTCACTGTTTCATTGTACTGTATTTAATGTAGGTCTGTGTTTAATTTTACATTCTTCACTGTAGGGCATTGTTTCATTGTGCTGTACTTAATGTTGGGCTCTGTTAATTTTACATTGTTCACTGTAGGGCACTGTTTCATTGTACTGTATTTAATGTCCGGCTCTGTTTAATTTTACATTGTTCAATGTAGGGCACGGTTTCATTGTACCGTATTTCATGTCGGGCTGTGTTTAATTGTACATTGTTCACTGTAGGGCACTGTTTCATTGTACCGTATTTAGTGTCGGGCTGTGGTAATTGTACATTGTTCACTGTAGGGCACTGTTTCATTGTACTGTATTTAATGCCTGGCTCTGTTTAATTTTACCTTGTTCAGTGCAGGGCACTGTTTCATTGTACCGTATTTAATGTCGGGCTGTGTTTAAGTTTACATTGTTCAGTGTAGGGCACTCATTCATTGTACTGTATTTAATGTCGGGCTGTGTTTAATTTTACATTGTTCAGTGTACGGCACTGTTTCGCTGTACCGTATTTAATGTCGGGCTCTGTTTAATTTTACATTGTTCAGTGTAGGGCACTGTTTCATTGAACTGTATTTAATGTCGGGCTCTGTTTAATTTTGCCTTGTTTACTGTAGGTCACTGTTTCATTGTACTGTATTTAATGTAGGGTTGTGTTTAATTTTACATTCTTCACTGTAGGGCATTGTTCCATTGTGTGTATTTAATGTCTGGCTCTGTTTAATTTTACCTTGTTCAGTGCAGGGCACTGTTTCATTGTACCGTATTTAATGTAGGGCTGTGTTTAAGTTTACATTGTTCAGTGTAGGGCACAGATTCATTGCACCGTATTTAATGTCGGGCTCTGTTTAATTTTACAATGTTCAGTGGAGGGTACTGTTTCATTGTACCGTATTTAATGTCGGGCTCTGTTTAATTTTACCTTGTTCACTGTCGGGCACTGTTTCATTGTCCCTTATTTAATGTCGGGCTCTGTTTAATGTTACATTGTTCAGTGTAGGGCACTGTTTCATTGTACTGTATTTAATGTTGGGCTCTGTTTAATATTACCTTGTTCACTGTCGGGCACTGTTTCAATGTCCCGTATTTAATGTCGGGCTCTGATTAATTTTACATTGTTCAGTGTAGGGCACTGTTTCATTGTACTGTATTTAATGTCGGGCTGTGTTTAATTGTACATTGTTCACTGCAGGGCACTGTTTCATTTTACTGTATTTAATGTCGGGCTGTGTTTAATTTTACATTGTTCAGTGTAGGGCACTGTTTCATTGTACCGTATTTAATGTCGGGCTGTGTTTAATTGTACATTGTTCACTGTAGGGCACTGTTTCATTTTACTGTATTTAATGTCGGGCTGTGTTTAATTTTACATTGTTCAGTGTAGGGCACTGTTTCATTGTACTGTATTTAATGTCGGGCTGTGTTTAATTGTACTTTGTTCAGTGTAGGTCACTGTTTCATTGTACCGTATTTAATGTCGGGCTCTGTTTATTTTTACCTTGTTCAGTGTAGGACTGTGTTTAATTGTACATTGTTCACTGTAGGGCACTGTTTCATTTTACTGTATTTAATGTCGGGCTGTGTTTAATTTTACATTGTTCAGTGTAGGGCACTGTTTCATTGTACCGTATTTAATGTCGGGCTGTGTTTAATTGTACATTGTTCACTGTAGGTCACTGTTTCATTGTACCGTATTTAATGTCGGGCTGTGTTTAATTGTACATTGTTCACTGTAGGGCACTGTTTCATTTTACTGTATTTAATGTCGGGCTGTGTTTAATTTTACATTGTTCAGTGTAGGGCACTGTTTCATTGTACCGTATTTAATGTCGGGCTGTGTTTTATTTTACATTGTTCAGTGTAGGGCACTGTTTCATTGTACCGTATTTAATGTCGGGCTGTGTTTTATTTTACATTGTTCAGTGTAGGGCACTGTTTCATTGTACCGTATTTAATGTCGGGCTGTGTTTTATTTTACATTGTTCAGTGTAGGGCACTGTTTCATTGTACCGTATTTAATGTCGGGCTGTGTTTTATTTTACATTGTTCAGTGTAGGGCACTGTTTCATTGTACCGTATTTAATGTCGGGCTGTGTTTTATTTTACATTGTTCAGTGTAGGGCACTGTTTCATTGTACCGTATTTAATGTCGGGCTGTGTTTTATTTTACATTGTTCAGTGTAGGGCACTGTTTCATTGTACCGTATTTAATGTCGGGCTGTGTTTAATTTTACCTTGTTCACTGTAGGGCACTGTTTCATTGTACCGTATTTAATGTCGGGCTGTCTTTAATTTTACATTGTTCAGTGTAGGGCACTCTTTCATTGTACCGTATTTAATGTCGGGCTCTGTTTAATTTTACATTGTTGCTGGTAGGGCACTGTTTCATTGTACCGTATTTAATGTCGGGCTCTGTTTAATTTTACATTCTTCACTGGAGGGCATTGTTTCATTGTACTGTATTTAATGTCGGGCTCTGTTTAATTTTGCCTTGTTTACTGTAGGTCACTGTTTCATTGTACTGTATTTAATGTCGGGCTCTGTTAATTTTACATTGTTCACTGTAGGGCACTGTTTCATTGTACCGTATTTAATGTCCGGCTCTGTTTAATTTTACATTGTTCAGTGTAGGGCACAGTTTCGTTGTACCGTATTTAATGTCGGGCTCTGTTTACTTTTACATTGTTCAGTGTAGGGCACTGTTTCATTGTACCGTATTTAATGCCGGGGTCTGTTTACTTTTACATTGTTCAGTGTAGGGCACTGTTTCATTGTACCGTATTTACTGTCGGGCTGTGTTTAATTTTACCTTGTTCACTGTTGGGCACTGTTTCATTGTACCGTATTTAATGTCGGGCTCTGTTTACTTTTACTTTGTTCACTGTAGGGCACTGTTTCATTGTGCTGTATTTAATGTCGGGCTATGTTTAATTTTACCTTGCTCAGTGGAGGGCACTGTTACATTGTACTGTATTTAATGTCCGGCTCTGTTTAATTTTACATTGTTCACTGTAGTGCACTGTTTCATTGTGCTGTATTTAATGTCGGGCTCTGTTTAATTTTACATTGTTCACTGTAGGGCACTGTTTCATTGTACTGTATTTAATGCCGGCTCTGTTTAATTTTACATTGTTCAGTGTAGGGCACTGTTTCATTGTACCGTATTTAATGTCTGGCTCTGTTTACTTTTACATTGTTGCTGGTAGGACACTGATTCATTGTACCGTATTTAATGTCGGGCTGTGTTTAATTTTACCTTGTTCACTGTAGGTCACTGTTTCATTGTACCGTATTTAATGTCGGGCTCTGTTCAATTTTACATTGTTCACTGTAGGGCACTGTTTCATTGTACCGTATTTAATGTCGGGCTGTGTTTAATTTTACCTTGTTCAGTGTAGGGCACTGTTTCATTTTACTGTATGTAATGTCGGGCTCTGTTTCATTTTACCTTGTTCAGTGTAGGGCACTCTTTCATTGTACCGTATTTAATGTCGGGCTGTGTTTAATGTTGCCTTGTTCAGTGTAGGGCACTGTTTCATTTTACCGTATTTAATGTCGGGCTGTGTTTAATTGTACTTTGTTCACTGTAGGGCACTGTTTCATTGTGCCGTATTTAATGTCGGGCTGTGTTTAATTTTACCTTGCTCAGTGGGCGGCACTGTTACATTGTACTGTATTTAATGTCGTGCTCTGTTTAATTTTACATTGTTCACTGTAGGGCACTGTTTCATTGTACCGTAGTTAATGTCGGGCTATGTTTAATTTTACATTGTTCACTGTAGGTCACTGTTTCATTGTGCTGTATTTAATGTCGGGCTGTGTTTAATTTTACATTCTTCACTGTAGGGCATTGTTTCATTGTGCTGTATTTAATGTTGGGCTCTGTTTAATTTTACCTTGTTCACTGTCGGGCACTGTTTCATTGTCCCGTATTTAATGTCGGGCTCTGTTCAATGTTACATTGTTCAGTGTAGGGCACTGTTTCATTGTACAAAGAACAAAGAACAAAGAAATGTACAGCACAGGAACAGGCCCTTCGGCCCTCCAAGCCCGTGCCGACCATACTGCCTGACTAAACTACAATCTTCTACACTTCCTGGGTCCGTATCCTTCTATTCCCATCCTATTCATATATTTGTCAAGATGCCCCTTAAATGTCCCTATCGTCCCTGCCTCCACTACCTCCTCCGGTAGTGAGTTCCAGGCACCCACTACCCTCTGCGTAAAAAACTTGCCTCGTACATCTACTCTAAACTTTGCCCCTCTCACCTTAAACCTATGCCCCCTAGTAATTGACCCCTCTACCCTGGGGAAAAGCCTCTGACTATCCACTCTGTCTATGCCCCTCATAATTTTGTATACCTCTATCAGGTCGCCCCTCAACCTCCTTCGTTCCAGTGAGAACAAACCGAGTTTATTCAATCGCTCCTCATAGCTTATGCCCTCCATACCAGGCAACATTCTGGTAAATCTCTTCTGCACCCTCTCTAAAGCCTCCACATCCTTCTGGTAGTGTGGCGACCAGAATTGAACACTATACTCCAAGTGTGGCCTAACTAAGGTTCTATACAGCTGCAACATGACTTGCCAATTCTTATACTCAATGCCCCGGCCAATGAAGGCAAGCATGCCGTATGCCTTCTTGACTACCTTCTCCACCTGTGTAGCCCCTTTCAGTGATCTGTGGACCTGTACTCCTAGATCTCTTTGACTTTCAATACTCTTGAGGGTTCTACCATTCACTGTATATTCCCTACCTGCATTAGCCCTTCCAAAATGCATTACCTCACATTTGTCCAGGTTAAACTCCATCTGCCATCTCTCCGCCCAAGTCTCCAGACAATCTAAATCCTGCTGTATCCTCAGACAGTCCTCATCGCTATCCGCAATTCCACCAACCTTTGTGTCGTCTGCAAACTTACTAATCAGACCAGTTACATTTTCCTCCAAATCATTTATATATACTACAAAGAGCAAAGGTCCCAGCACTGATCCCTGTGGAACACCACTGGTCACAGCCCTCCAATTAGAAAAGCATCCCTCCATTGCTACCCTCTGCCTTCTATGGCCTAGCCAGTACTGTATTTAATGTCGGGCTCTGTTTAATTTTGCCTTTTTTACTGGAGGTCACTGTTTCATTGTACTGTATTTAATGTCGGGCTGTGTTTAATTTTACATTGTTCACTGTAGGGCAGTGTTTCATTGTGCTGTACTTAATGTTGGGCTCTGTTAATTTTACATTGTTCACTGTAGGGCACTGTTTCATTGTACTGTATTTAATGTCCGGCTCTGTTTAATTTTACATTGTTCAATGTAGGGCACTGTTTCATTGTACCGTATTTCATGTCGGGCTGTGTTTAATTGTACATTGTTCACTGTAGGGCACTGTTTCATTGTACCGTATTTAGTGTCGGGCTGTGGTAATTGTACATTGTTCACTGTAGGGCACTGTTTCATTGTACTGTATTTAATGCCTGGCTCTGTTTAATTTTACCTTGTTCAGTGCAGGGCACTGTTTCATTGTACCGTATTTAATGTCGGGCTGTGTTTAAGTTTACATTGTTCAGTGTAGGGTACTCATTCATTGTACTGTATTTAATGTCGGGCTGTGTTTAATTTTACATTGTTCAGTGTACGGCACTGTTTCGCTGTACCGTATTTAATGTCGGTCTCTGTTTAATTTTACATTGTTCAGTGTAGGGCACTGTTTCATTGAACTGTATTTAATGTCGGGCTCTGTTTAATTTTGCCTTGTTTACTGTAGGTCACTGTTTCATTGTACTGTATTTAATGTAGGGTTGTGTTTAATTTTACATTCTTCACTGTAGGGCATTGTTCCATTGTGCTGTATTTAATGTCTGGCTCTGTTTAATTTTACCTTGTTCAGTGCAGGGCACTGTTTCATTGTACCGTATTTAATGTAGGGCTGTGTTTAAGTTTACATTGTTCAGTGTAGGGCACAGATTCATTGCACCGTATTTAATGTCGGGCTCTGTTTAATTTTACAATGTTCAGTGTAGGGCACTGTTTCATTGTACCGTATTTAATGTCGGGCTCTGTTTAATTTTACCTTGTTCACTGTCGGGCACTTTTTCATTGTCCCTTATTTAATGTCGGGCTCTGTTTAATGTTACATTGTTCAGTGTAGGGCACTGTTTCATTGTACTGTATTTAATGTTGGGCTCTGTTTAATATTACCTTGTTCACTGTCGGGCACTGTTTCAATGTCCCGTATTTAATGTCGGGCTCTGATTAATTTTACATTGTTCAGTGTAGGGCACTGTTTCATTGTACTGTATTTAATGTCGGGCTCTGTTTAATTTTACCTTGTTCAGTGTAGGGCACTGTTTCATTGTACCGTATTTAATGTCGGGCTGTGTTTAATTTTACATTGTTCAGTGTAGGGCACCGTTTCATTGTACCGTATTTACTGTCGGGCTGTGTTTAATTGTACATTGTTCACTGTAGGGCACTGTTTCATTGTACCGTATTTAATGTCGGGCTGTGTTTAATTGTATATTGTTCACTGTAGGGCACTGTTTCATTGTACCGTATTTAATGTCGGGCAGCGTTCAATTTTACATTGTTCAGTGTAGGGCACCGTTTCATTGTACCGTATTTACTATCGGGCTGTGTTTGATTGTACATTGTTCACTGTAGGGCACTGTTTCATTGTACCGTATTTAATGTCGGGCTGTGTTTAATTGTACATTGTTCACTGTAGGGCACTGTTTCATTTTACTGTATTTAATGTCGGGCTCTGTTTCATTTTACCTTGTTCAGTGGAGGGCACTGTTTCATTGTACCGTATTTAATGCTGGGCTGTGTTTAATTTTACATTGTTCAGTGTAGCGCACTCTTTCATTGTACCGTATTTAATGTCGGGCTGTGTTTAATTTTGCCTTGTTCAGTGTAGGGCACTGTTTTATTTTACCGTATTTAATGTCGGGCTGTGTTTAATTTTACATTGTTCACTGTCGGGCACTGTTTCATTGTCCCGTATTTAATGTCGGGCTGTGTTTAAGTTTACATTGTTCAGTGTAGGACACTGATTCATTGTACTGTATTTAATGTCGGGCTGTGTTTAATTTTACATTGTTCAGTGTACGGCACTGTTTCGCTGTACCGTATTTAATGCCGGGCTCTGTTTAATTTTACATTGTTCAGTGTAGGGCACTGTTTCATTGTACCGTATTTAATGTCGGGCTGTGTTTTATTTTACATTGTTCAGTGTAGGGCACTGTTTCGCTGTACCGTATTTAATGTCGGGCTCTGTTTAATTTTACATTGTTCAGTGTAGGGCACTGTTTCATTGTACCGTATTTAATGTCGGGCTGTGTTTAAGTTTACATTGTTCAGTGGAGGGCATTGTTTCATTGTACTGTATTTAATGTCGGGCTCTGTTTAATTTTGCCTTGTTTACTGTAGGTCACTGTTTCATTGTACTGTATTTAATGTCGGGCTCTGTTTAATTTTACATTCTTCACTGGAGGGCATTGTTTCATTGTACTGTATTTAATGTCGGGCTCTGTTTAATTTTGCCTTGTTTACTGTAGGTCACTGTTTCATTGTACTGTATTTAATGTCGGGCTCTGTTAATTTTACATTGTTCACTGTAGGGCACTGTTTCATTGTACCGTATTTAATGTCCGGCTCTGTTTAATTTTACATTGTTCAGTGTAGGGCACAGTTTCGTTGTACCGTATTTAATGTCGGGCTCTGTTTACTTTTACATTGTTCAGTGTAGGGCACTGTTTCATTGTACCGTATTTAATGCCGGGGTCTGTTTACTTTTACATTGTTCAGTGTAGGGCACTGTTTCATTGTACCGTATTTACTGTCGGGCTGTGTTTAATTTTACCTTGTTCACTGTTGGGCACTGTTTCATTGTACCGTATTTAATGTCGGGCTCTGTTTACTTTTACTTTGTTCACTGTAGGGCACTGTTTCATTGTGCTGTATTTAATGTCGGGCTATGTTTAATTTTACCTTGCTCAGTGGAGGGCACTGTTACATTGTACTGTATTTAATGTCCGGCTCTGTTTAATTTTACATTGTTCACTGTAGTGCACTGTTTCATTGTGCTGTATTTAATGTCGGGCTCTGTTTAATTTTACATTGTTCACTGTAGGGCACTGTTTCATTGTACTGTATTTAATGTCCGGCTCTGTTTAATTTTACATTGTTCAGTGTAGGGCACTGTTTCATTGTACCGTATTTAATGTCTGGCTCTGTTTACTTTTACATTGTTGCTGGTAGGACACTGATTAATTGTACCGTATTTAATGTCGGGCTGTGTTTAATTTTACCTTGTTCACTGTAGGTCACTGTTTCATTGTACCGTATTTAATGTCGGGCTCTGTTCAATTTTACATTGTTCACTGTAGGGCACTGTTTCATTTTACTGTATGTAATGTCGGGCTCTGTTTCATTTTACCTTGTTCAGTGTAGGGCACTCTTTCATTGTACCGTATTTAATGTCGGGCTGTGTTTAATGTTGCCTTGTTCAGTGTAGGGCACTGTTTCATTTTACCGTATTTAATGTCGGGCTGTGTTTAATTGTACTTTGTTCACTGTAGGGCACTGTTTCATTGTACCGTATTTAATGTCGGGCTGTGTTTAATTTTACCTTGCTCAGTGGACGGCACTGTTACATTGTACTGTATTTAATGTCGTGCTCTGTTTAATTTTACATTGTTCACTGTAGGGCACTGTTTCATTGTACCGTAGTTAATGTCGGGCTATGTTTAATTTTACATTGTTCACTGTAGGTCACTGTTTCATTGTGCTGTATTTAATGTCGGGCTGTGTTTAATTTTACATTCTTCACTGTAGGGCATTGTTTCATTGTGCTGTATTTAATGTTGGGCTCTGTTTAATTTTACCTTGTTCACTGTCGGGCACTGTTTCATTGTCCCGTATTTAATGTCGGGCTCTGTTCAATGTGACATTGTTCAGTGTAGGGCACTGTTTCATTGTACTGTATTTAATGTCGGGCTCTGTTTAATTTTGCCTTTTTTACTGGAGGTCACTGTTTCATTGTACTGTATTTAATGTCGGGCTGTGTTTAATTTTACATTGTTCACTGTAGGGCATTGTTTCATTGTGCTGTACTTAATGTTGGGCTCTGTTAATTTTACATTGTTCACTGTAGGGCACTGTTTCATTGTACTGTATTTAATGTCCGGCTCTGTTTAATTTTACATTGTTCAATGTAGGGCACTGTTTCATTGTACCGTATTTCATGTCGGGCTGTGTTTAATTGTACATTGTTCACTGTAGGGCACTGTTTCATTGTACCGTATTTAGTGTCGGGCTGTGGTAATTGTACATTGTTCACTGTAGGGCACTGTTTCATTGTACTGTATTTAATGCCTGGCTCTGTTTAATTTTACCTTGTTCAGTGCAGGGCACTGTTTCATTGTACCGTATTTAATGTCGGGCTGTGTTTAAGTTTACATTGTTCAGTGTAGGGTACTCATTCATTGTACTGTATTTAATGTCGGGCTGTGTTTAATTTTACATTGTTCAGTGTACGGCACTGTTTCGCTGTACCGTATTTAATGTCGGTCTCTGTTTAATTTTACATTGTTCAGTGTAGGGCACTGTTTCATTGAACTGTATTTAATGTCGGGCTCTGTTTAATTTTGCCTTGTTTACTGTAGGTCACTGTTTCATTGTACTGTATTTAATGTAGGGTTGTGTTTAATTTTACATTCTTCGCTGTAGGGCATTGTTCCATTGTGCTGTATTTAATGTCTGGCTCTGTTTAATTTTACCTTGTTCAGTGCAGGGCACTGTTTCATTGTACCGTATTTAATGTAGGGCTGTGTTTAAGTTTACATTGTTCAGTGTAGGGCACAGATTCATTGCACCGTATTAAATGTCGGGCTCTGTTTAATTTTACAATGTTCAGTGTAGGGCACTGTTTCATTGTACCGTATTTAATGTCGGGCTCTGTTTAATTTTACCTTGTTCACTGTCGGGCACTTTTTCATTGTCCCTTATTTAATGTCGGGCTCTGTTTAATGTTACATTGTTCAGTGTAGGGCACTGTTTCATTGTACTGTATTTAATGTTGGGCTCTGTTTAATATTACGTTGTTCACTGTCGGGCACTGTTTCAATGTCCCGTATTTAATGTCGGGCTCTGATTAATTTTACATTGTTCAGTGTAGGGCACTGTTTCATTGTACTGTATTTAATGTCGGGCTCTGTTTAATTTTACCTTGTTCAGTGTAGGGCACTGTTTCATTGTACCGTATTTAATGTCGGGCTGTGTTTAATTTTACATTGTTCAGTGTAGGGCACCGTTTCATTGTACCGTATTTACTGTCGGGCTGTGTTTAATTGTACATTGTTCACTGTAGGGCACTGTTTCATTGTACCGTATTTAATGTCGGGCTGTGTTTAATTGTATATTGTTCACTGTAGGGCACTGTTTCATTGTACCGTATTTAATGTCGGGCAGCGTTTAATTTTACATTGTTCAGTGTAGGGCACCGTTTCATTGTACCGTATTTACTGTCGGGCTGTGTTTAATTGTACATTGTTCACTGTAGGGCACTGTTTCATTGTACCGTATTTAATGTCGGGCTGTGTTTAATTCTACATTGTTCACTGTAGGGCACTGTTTCATTTTACTGTATTTAATGTCGGGCTCTGTTTCATTTTACCTTGTTCAGTGTAGGGCACTGTTTCATTGTACCGTATTTAATGCCGGGCTGTGTTTAGTTTTACATTGTTCAGTGTAGCGCACTCTTTCATTGTACCGTATTTAATGTCGGGCTGTGTTTAATTTTGCCTTGTTCAGTGTAGGGCACTGTTTTATTTTACCGTATTTAATGTCGGGCTGTGTTTAATTGAACATTGTTCACTGTAGGGCACTGTTTCATTGTACCGTATTTAATGTCGGGCTGTGTTTAATTTTACCTTGCTCAGTGGACGGCACTGTTACAGTGTACTGTATTTAATGTCGTGCTCTGTTTAATTTTACATTGTTCACTGTCGGGCACTGTTTCATTGTCCCGTATTTAATGTCGGGCTGTGTTTAAGTTTACATTGTTCAGTGTAGGACACTGATTCATTGTACTGTATGTAATGTCGGGCTGTGTTTAATTTTACATTGTTCAGTGTACGGCACTGTTTCGCTGTACCGTATTTAATGCCGGGCTCTGTTTAATTTTACATTGTTCAGTGTAGGGCACTGTTTCATTGTACCGTATTTAATGTCGGGCTGTGTTTTATTTTACATTGTTCAGTGTAGGGCACTGTTTCGCTGTACCGTATTTAATGTCGGGCTCTGTTTAATTTTACATTGTTCAGTGTAGGGCACTGTTTCATTGTACCGTATTTAATGTCGGGCTGTGTTTAAGTTTACATTGTTCAGTGTAGGGCACTGATTCATTGTACTGTATTTAATGTCGGGCTGTGTTTAATTTTACATTGTTCAGTGTACGGCACTGTTTCGCTGTACCGTATTTAATGTCGGGCTCTGTTTAATTTTACATTGTTCAGTGTAGGGCACTGTTTCATTGTACCGTATTTAATGTCGGGCTGTGTTTAATTTTACATTGTTCAGTGTAGGGCACTGATTCATTGCACCGTATTTAATGTCGGGCTCTGTTTAATTTTACAATGTTCAGTGTAGGACACTGTTTCATTGTACCGTATTTAATGTCGGGCTCTGTTTAATTTTACATTCTTCACTGTAGGGCATTGTTTCATTGTGCTGTATTTAATGTTGGGCTCTGTTTAATTTTACCTTGTTCACTTTCGGGCACTGTTTCATTGTCCCGTAATTAGTGTCGGGCTCTGATTAATTTTGCCTTGTTTACTGTAGGTCACTGTTTCATTGTACTGTATTTAATGCCGGGCTCTGTTAATTTTACATTGTTCACTGTAGGGCACTGTTTCATTGTACCGTATTTAATGTCGGGCTGTGTTTAATTGTACATTGTTCACTGTAGGGCACTGTTTCATTGTACCGTATTTAGTGTCGGGCTGTGTTTAATTGTACATTGTTCACTGTAGGGCACTGTTTCATTGTACCGTATTTAATGTCGGGCTCTGTTTAATTTTACCTTGTTCAGTGTAGGGCACTGTTACATTGTACTGTATTTAATGTCGTGCTCTGTTTAATTTTACAATGTTCACTGTAGGGCACTGTTTCATTGTACGGTATTTAATGTCGGGCTATGTTTAATTTTACATTGTTCACTGTAGGTCACTGTTTCATTGTACTGTATTTAATGTAGGTCTGTGTTTAATTTTACATTCTTCACTGTAGGGCATTGTTTCATTGTGCTGTACTTAATGTTGGGCTCTGTTAATTTTACATTGTTCACTGTAGGGCACTGTTTCATTGTACTGTATTTAATGTCCGGCTCTGTTTAATTTTACATTGTTCAATGTAGGGCACGGTTTCATTGTACCGTATTTCATGTCGGGCTGTGTTTAATTGTACATTGTTCACTGTAGGGCACTGTTTCATTGTACCGTATTTAGTGTCGGGCTGTGGTAATTGTACATTGTTCACTGTAGGGCACTGTTTCATTGTACTGTATTTAATGCCTGGCTCTGTTTAATTTTACCTTGTTCAGTGCAGGGCACTGTTTCATTGTACCGTATTTAATGTCGGGCTGTGTTTAAGTTTACATTGTTCAGTGTAGGGCACTCATTCATTGTACTGTATTTAATGTCGGGCTGTGTTTAATTTTACATTGTTCAGTGTACGGCACTGTTTCGCTGTACCGTATTTAATGTCGGGCTCTGTTTAATTTTACATTGTTCAGTGTAGGGCACTGTTTCATTGAACTGTATTTAATGTCGGGCTCTGTTTAATTTTGCCTTGTTTACTGTAGGTCACTGTTTCATTGTACTGTATTTAATGTAGGGTTGTGTTTAATTTTACATTCTTCACTGTAGGGCATTGTTCCATTGTGTGTATTTAATGTCTGGCTCTGTTTAATTTTACCTTGTTCAGTGCAGGGCACTGTTTCATTGTACCGTATTTAATGTAGGGCTGTGTTTAAGTTTACATTGTTCAGTGTAGGGCACAGATTCATTGCACCGTATTTAATGTCGGGCTCTGTTTAATTTTACAATGTTCAGTGGAGGGTACTGTTTCATTGTACCGTATTTAATGTCGGGCTCTGTTTAATTTTACCTTGTTCACTGTCGGGCACTGTTTCATTGTCCCTTATTTAATGTCGGGCTCTGTTTAATGTTACATTGTTCAGTGTAGGGCACTGTTTCATTGTACTGTATTTAATGTTGGGCTCTGTTTAATATTACCTTGTTCACTGTCGGGCACTGTTTCAATGTCCCGTATTTAATGTCGGGCTCTGATTAATTTTACATTGTTCAGTGTAGGGCACTGTTTCATTGTACTGTATTTAATGTCGGGCTGTGTTTAATTGTACATTGTTCAGTGTAGGGCACTGTTTCATTGTACCGTATTTAATGTCGGGCTGCGTTTAATTTTACATTGTTCAGTGTAGGGCACCGTTTCATTGTACCGTATTTACTGTCGGGCTGTGTTTAATTGTACATTGTTCACTGTAGGGCACTGTTTCATTGTACCGTATTTAATGTCGGGCTGTGTTTAATTGTACATTGTTCACTGTAGGGCACTGTTTCATTTTACTGTATTTAATGTCGGGCTCTGTTTCATTTTACCTTGTTCAGTGTAGGGCACTGTTTCATTGTACCGTATTTAATGCCGGGCTATGTTTAATTTTACATTGTTCAGTGTAGGGCACTCTTTCATTGTACCGTATTTAATGTCGGGCTGTGTTTAATTTTGCCTTGTTCAGTGTAGGGCACTGTTTTATTTTACCGTATTTAATGTCGGGCTGTGTTTAATTGAACATTGTTCACTGTAGGGCACTGTTTCATTGTACCGTATTTAATGTCGGGCTGTGTTTAATTTTACCTTGCTCAGTGGACGGCACTGTTACAGTGTACTGTATTTAATGTCGTGCTCTGTTTAATTTTACATTGTTCACTGTCGGGCACTGTTTCATTGTCCCGTATTTAATGTCGGGCTGTGTTTAAGTTTACATTGTTCAGTGTAGGACACTGATTCATTGTACTGTATTTAATGTCGGGCTGTGTTTAATTTTACATTGTTCAGTGTACGGCACTGTTTCGCAGTACCGTATTTAATGTCGGGCTCTGTTTAATTTTACATTGTTCAATGTAGGGCACTGTTTCATTGTACCGTATTTAATGTCGGGCTGTGTTTAATTTTACATTGTTCAGTGTAGGGCACTGATTCATTGCACCGTATTTAATGTCGGGCTCTGTTTAATTTTACAATGTTCAGTGTAGGGCACTGTTTCATTGTACCGTATTTAATGTCGGGCTCTGTTTAATTTTACATTCTTCACTGTAG
The DNA here is from genome assembly GCF_047496885.1 of Scyliorhinus torazame. Taxonomy (NCBI): domain Eukaryota; kingdom Metazoa; phylum Chordata; class Chondrichthyes; order Carcharhiniformes; family Scyliorhinidae; genus Scyliorhinus; species Scyliorhinus torazame. The sequence goes on from NW_027307796.1 coordinate 512,586, forward strand.
GGCATTGTTTCATTGTGCTGTATTTAATGTTGGGCTCTGTTTAATTTTACCTTGTTCACTTTCGGGCACTGTTTCATTGTCCCGTAATTAATGTCGGGCTCTGATTAATTTTGCCTTGTTTACTGTAGGTCACTGTTTCATTGTACTGTATTTAATGCCGGGCTCTGTTAATTTTACATTGTTCACTGTAGGGCACTGTTTCATTGTACCGTATTTAATGTCGGGCTGTGTTTAATTGTACATTGTTCACTGTAGGGCACTGTTTCATTGTACCGTATTTAGTGTCGGGCTGTGTTTAATTGTACATTGTTCACTATAGGGCACTGTTTCATTGTGCCGTATTTAATGTCGGGCTCTGTTTAATTTTACCTTGTTCAGTGTAGGGCACTGTTACATTGTACTGTATTTAATGTCGTGCTCTGTTTAATTTTACAATGTTCACTGTAGGGCATTGTTTCATTGTGCTGTATTTAATGTTGGGCTCTGTTTAATTTTACCTTGTTCACTGTCGGGCACTGTTTCATTGTCCCTTATTTAATGTCGGGCTCTGTTTAATGTTACATTGTTCAGTGTCGGGCACTGTTTCATTGTGCTGTATTTAATGTTGGGCTCTGTTTAATTTTACCTTGTTCACTGTCGGGCACTGTTTCATTGTCCCGTATTTAATGTCGGGCTCTGATTAATTTTACATTGTTCAGTGTAGGGCACTGTTTCATTGTACTGTATTTAATGTCGGGCTCTGTTTAATTTTGCCTTGTTAACTGTAGGGCACTGTTTCACTGTACCGTATTTAGTGTCGGGCTGTGTTTAATTGTACATTGGTCACTGTAGGGCACTGTTTCATTGTACTGTATTTAATGTCGGACTCTGTTTAATTTTACCTTGTTCAGTGTAGGGCACTGTTTCATTGTACCGTATTTAATGTCGGGCTGTGTTTAATTGTACATTGTTCACTGTAGGGCACTGTTTCATTTTACTGTATTTCATGTCGGGCTCTGTTTCATTTTACCTTGTTCAGTGTAGGGCACTGTTTCATTGTACCGTATTTAATGTCGGGCTGTGTTTAATTGTACATTGTTCACTGTAGGGCACTGTTTCATTGTACCGTATTTAGTGTCGGGCTGTGTTTAATTGTACATTGTTCACTGTAGGGCACTGTTTCATTGTACCGTATTTAATGTCGGGCTCTGTTTAATTTTACCTTGTTCAGTGTAGGGCACTGTTACATTGTACCGTATTTCATGTCGGGCTGCGTTTAAGTTTACATTGTTCAGTGTAGGGCACTGATTCATTGTACTGTATTTAATGTCGGGCTGTGTTTAATTTTACATTGTTCAGTGTACGGCACTGTTTCGCTGTACCGTATTTAATGTCGTGCTCTGTTTAATTTTACATTGTTCAGTGTAGGGCACTGTTTCATTGTACCGTATTTAATGTCGGGCTGTGTTTTATTTTACATTGTTCAGTGTAGGGCACTGTTTCGCTGTACCGTATTTAATGTCGGGCTCTGTTTAATTTTACATTGTTCAGTGTAGGGCACTGTTTCATTGTACCGTATTTAATGTCGGGCTGTGTTTAAGTTTACATTGTTCAGTGTAGGGCACTGATTCATTGTACTGTATTTAATGTCGGGCTGTGTTTAATTTTACATTGTTCAGTGTACGGCACTGTTTCGCTGTACCGTATTTAATGTCGGGCTCTGTTTAATTTTACATTGTTCAGTGTAGGGCACTGTTTCATTGTACTGTATTTAATGTCGGGCTGTGTTTAAGTTTACATTGTTCAGTGTAGGGCACTGTTTCATTGTACCGTATTTAATGTCGGGCTGTGTTTAATTTTACATTGTTCACTGTAGGGCACTGATTCATTGCACCGTATTTAATGTCGGGCTCTGTTTAATTTTACAATGTTCAGTGTAGGGCACTGTTTCATTGTACCGTATTTAATGTCGGGCTCTGTTTAATTTTACATTCTTCACTGTAGGTCATTGTTTCATTGTGCTGTATTTAATGTTGGGCTCTGTTTAATTTTACCTTGTTCACTGTTGGGCACTGTTTCATTGTCCCGTAATTAATGTCGGGCTCTGATTAATTTTGCCTTGTTTACTGTAGGTCACTGTTTCATTGTACTGTATTTAATGCCGGGCTCTGTTAATTTTACATTGTTCACTGTAGGGCACTGTTTCATTGTACCGTATTTAATGTCGGGCTGTGTTTAATTGTACATTGTTCCCTGTAGGGCACTGTTTCATTGTACCGTATTTAGTGTCGGGCTGTGTTTAATTGTACATTGTTTACTGTAGGGCACTGTTTCATTGTACCGTATTTAATGTCGGGCTCTGTTTAATTTTACCTTGTTCAGTGTAGGGCACTGTTACATTGTACTGTATTTAATGTCGTGCTCTGTTTAATTTTACAATGTTCACTGTAGGGCACTGTTTCATTGTACCGTATTTAATGTCGGGCTATGTTTAATTTTACATTGTTCACTGTAGGTCACTGTTTCATTGTACTGTATTTAATGTAGGTCTGTGTTTAATTTTACATTCTTCACTGTAGGGCATTGTTTCAGTGTGCTGTATTTAATGTTGGGCTCTGTTTAATTTTACCTTGTTCACTGTCGGGCACTGTTTCATTGTCCCTTATTTAATGTCGGGCTCTGTTTAATGTTACATTGTTCAGTGTCGGGCACTGTTTCATTGTACTGTATTTAATGTTGGGCTCTGTTTAATATTACCTTGTTCACTGTCGGGCACTGTTTCATTGTCCCGTATTTAATGTCGGGCTCTGATTAATTTTACATTGTTCAGTGTAGGGCACTGTTTCATTGTACTGTATTTAATGTCGGGCTCTGTTTAATTTTGCCTTGTTTACTGTAGGGCACTGTTTCACTGTACCGTATTTAGTGTCGGGCTGTGTTTAATTGTACATTGGTCACTGTAGGGCACTGTTTCATTGTACTATATTTAATGTCGGGCTCTGTTTAATTTTACCTTGTTCAGTGTAGGGCACTGTTTCATTGTACCGTATTTAATGTCGGGCTGTGTTTAATTGTACATTGTTCACTGTAGGGCACTGTTTCATTTTACTGTATTTCATGTCGGGCTCTGTTTCATTTTACCTTGTTCAGTGTAGGGCACTGTTTCATTGTACCGTATTTAATGTCGGGCATTGTTTAATTGTACATTGTTCACTGTAGGGCACTGTTTCATTATACCGTATTTAGTGTCGGGCTGTGTTTAATTGTACATTGTTCACTGTAGGGCACTGTTTCATTGTACCGTATTTAATGTCGGGCTCTGTTTAATGTTACATTGTTCAGTGTCGGGCACTGTTTCATTGTACTGTATTTAATGTTGGGCTCTGTTTAATATTACCTTGTTCACTGTCGGGCACTGTTTCATTGTCCCGTATTTAATGTCGGGCTCTGATTAATTTTACATTGTTCAGTGTAGGGCACTGTTTCATTGTACTGTATTTAATGTCGGGCTCTGTTTAATTTTGCCTTGTTTACTGTAGGGCACTGTTTCACTGTACCGTATTTAGTGTCGGGCTGTGTTTAATTGCACATTGTTCACTGTAGGGTACTGTTTCATTGTACTGTATTTAATGTCGGGCTCTGTTTAATTTTACCTTGTTCAGTGTAGGGCACTGTTTCATTGTACCGTATTTAATGTCGGGCTGTGTTTAATTGTACATTGTTCACTGTAGGGCACTGTTTCATTTTACTGTATTTCATGTCGGGCTCTGTTTCATTTTACCTTGTTCAGTGTAGGGCACTGTTTCATTGTACCGTATTTAATGTCGGGCTGTGTTTAATTTTACATTGTTCAGTGTAGGGCACCGTTTCATTGTACCGTATTTAATGTCGGGCTGTGTTTAATTGTACATTGTTCACTGTAGGGCACTGTTTCATTGTACTGTATTTAATGTCGGGCTCTGTTTAATTTTGCCTTGTTTACTGTAGGTCCCTGTTTCATTGTACTGTATTTAATGTCGGGCTCTGTTTAATTTTACCTTGTTCAGTGTAGGGCACTGTTTCACTGTACCGTATTTACTCTCGGGCTCTGTTTAATTGTACATTGTTCAGTGTAGGGCACTGTTTCACTGTACCGTATTTAATGTCGGGCTCTGTTTAATTTTACATTGTTCAGTGTAGGGCACTGTTTCACTGTACCGTATTTAATGTCGGGCTCTGTTTAATTTTACATTGTTCAGTGTAGGGCACTGTTTCATTGTACCGTATTTACTCTCGGGCTGTGTTTCATTGTACATTGTTCAATGTAGGGCACTGTTTCATTGTACCGTATTTAATGTCGGGCTGTGTTTAATTGTACATTGTTCAGTGCAGGGCACTGTTTCATTGTACCGTATTTAATGTCGGGCTGTGTTTAACTTTACATTGTTCAGTGTAGGGCACTGTTTCATTTTACTGTATTTCATGTCGGGCTCTGTTTCATTTTACCTTGTTCAGTGTAGGGCACTGTTTCATTGTACCGTATTTAATGTCGGGCTGTGTTTAATTGTACATTGTTCACTGTAGGGCACTGTTTCATTGTACCGTATTTAGTGTCGGGTTGTGTTTAATTGTACATTGTTCACTGTAGGGCACTGTTTCATTGTACCGTATTTAATGTCGGGCTGTGTTTAATTTTACATTGTTCAGTGTAGCGCACCGTTTCATTGTACCGTATTTACTGTCGGGCTGTGTTTAATTGTACATTGTTCACTGTAGGGCACTGTTTCATTTTACTGTATTTAATGTCGGGCTCTGTTTCATTTTACTGTATTTCATGTCGGGCTCTGTTTCATTTTACCTTGTTCAGTGTAGGGCACTGTTTCATTGTACCGTATTTAATGTCGGGCTGTGTTTAATTGTACATTGTTCACTGTAGGGCACTGTTTCATTGTACCGTATTTAGTGTCGGGTTGTGTTTAATTGTACATTGTTCACTGTAGGGCACTGTTTCATTGTACCGTATTTAATGTCGGGCTCTGTTTAATTTTACATTGTTCAGTGTAGGGCACTGTTACATTGTACTGTATTTAATGTCGTGCTCTGTTTAATTTTACAATGTTCACTGTAGGGCACTGTTTCATTGTACCGTATTTAATGTCGGGCTATGTTTAATTTTACATTGTTCACTGTAGGTCACTGTTTCATTGTACTGTATTTAATGTAGGTCTGTGTTTAATTTTACATTCTTCACTGTAGGGCATTGTTTCATTGTGCTGTATTTAATGTTGGGCTCTGTTTAATTTTACCTTGTTCACTGTCGGGCACTGTTTCATTGTCCCTTATTTAATGTCGGGCTCTGTTTAATGTTACATTGTTCAGTGTCGGGCACTGTTTCATTGTACTGTATTTAATGTCGGGATCTGTTTAATTTTACATTGTTCAGTGTAGGGCACTGTTTCATTGTACTCTATTTAATGTCGGGCTCTGTTTAATTTTGCCTTGTTTACTGTAGGGCACTGTTTCACTGTACCGTATTTAGTGTCGGGCTGTGTTTAATTGCACATTGTTCACTGTAGGGCACTGTTTCATTGTACTGTATTTAATGTTGGGCTCTGTTTAATATTACCTTGTTCACTGTCGGGCACTGTTTCATTGTCGCGTATTTAATGTCGGGCTGTGATTAATTTTACATTGTTCAGTGTAGGGCACTGTTTCATTGTACTCTATTTAATGTCGGGCTCTGTTTAATTTTGCCTTGTTTACTGTAGGGCACTGTTTCACTGTACCGTATTTAGTGTCGGGCTGTGTTTAATTGCACATTGTTCACTGTAGGGCACTGTTTCATTGTACTGTATTTAATGTCGGGCTCTGTTTAATTTTACCTTGTTCAGTGTCGGGCACTGTTTCATTTTACCGTATTTAATGTCGTGCTCTGTTTAATTTTACAATGTTCACTGTAGGGCACTGTTTCATTGTACCGTATTTAATGTCGGGCTATGTTTAATTTTACATTGTTCACTGTAGGTCACTGTTTCATTGTACTGTATTTAATGTAGGTCTGTGTTTAATTTTACATTCTTCACTGTAGGGCATTGTTTCAGTGTGCTGTATTTAATGTTGGGCTCTGTTTAATTTTACCTTGTTCACTGTCGGGCACTGTTTCATTGTCCCTTATTTAATGTCGGGCTCTGTTTAATGTTACATTGTTCAGTGTCGGGCACTGTTTCATTGTACTGTATTTAATGTTGGGCTCTGTTTAATATTACCTTGTTCACTGTCGGGCACTGTTTCATTGTCCCGTATTTAATGTCGGGCTCTGATTAATTTTACATTGTTCAGTGTAGGGCACTGTTTCATTGTACTGTATTTAATGTCGGGCTCTTTTTAATTTTGCCTTGTTTACTGTAGGGCACAGTTTCACTGTACCGTATTTAGTGTCGGGCTGTGTTTAATTGTACATTGGTCACTGTAGGGCACTGTTTCATTGTACTGTATTTAATGTCGGGCTCTGTTTAATTTTACCTTGTTCAGTGTAGGGCACTGTTTCATTGTACCGTATTTAATGTCGGGCTGTGTTTAATTGTACATTGTTCACTGTAGGGCACTGTTTCATTTTACTGTATTTCATGTCGGGCTCTGTTTCATTTTACCTTGTTCAGTGTAGGGCACTGTTTCATTGTACCGTATTTAATGTCGGGCTGTGTTTAATTGTACATTGTTCACTGTAGGGCACTGTTTCATTATACCGTATTTAGTGTCGGGCTGTGTTTAATTGTACATTGTTCACTGTAGGGCACTGTTTCATTGTACCGTATTTAATGTCGGGCTCTGTTTAATTTTACCTTGTTCAGTGTAGGGCACTGTTACATTGTACTGTATTTAATGTCGGGCTCTGTTTAATTTTACATTGTTCACTGTAGGGCACTGTTACATTGTACTGTATTTAATGTCGTGCTCTGTTTAATTTTACAATGTTCACTGTAGGGCACTGTTTCATTGTACCGTATTTAATGTCGGGCTATGTTTAATTTTACATTGTTCACTGTAGGTCACTGTTTCATTGTACTGTATTTAATGTAGGTCTGTGTTTAATTTTACATTCTTCACTGTAGGGCATTGTTTCATTGTGCTGTATTTAATGTTGGGCTCTGTTTAATTTTACCTTGTTCACTGTCGGGCACTGTTTCATTGTCCCTTATTTAATGTCGGGCTCTGTTTAATGTTACATTGTTCAGTGTCGGGCACTGTTTCATTGTACTGTATTTAATGTTGGGCTCTGTTTAATATTACCTTGTTCAGTGTAGGGCACTGTTTCATTGTACTGTATTTAATGTCGGGCTCTGTTTAATTTTGCCTTGTTTACTGTAGGGCACTGTTTCACTGTACCGTATTTAGTGTCGGGCTGTGTTTAATTGCACATTGTTCACTGTAGGGCACTGTTTCATTGTACTGTATTTAATGTCGGGCTCTGTTTAATTTTACCTTGTTCAGTGTAGGGCACTGTTTCATTGTACCGTATTTAATGTCGGGCTGTGTTTAATTGTACATTGTTCACTGTAGGGCACTGTTTCATTTTACTGTATTTCATGTCGGGCTCTGTTTCATTTTACCTTGTTCAGTGTAGGGCACTGTTTCATTGTACCGTATTTAATGACGGGCTGTGTTTAATTTTACATTGTTCAGTGTAGGGCACCGTTTCATTGTACCGTATTTAATGTCGGGCTGTGTTTAATTGTACATTGTTCACTGTAGGGCACTGTTTCATTGTACTGTATTTAATGTCGGGCTCTGTTTAATTTTGCCTTGTTTACTGTAGGTCCCTGTTTCATTGTACTGTATTTAATGTCGGGCTCTGTTTAATTTTACCTTGTTCAGTGTCGGGCACTGTTTCATTGTACCGTATTTAATGTCGGGCTCTGTTTAATTTTACCTTGTTCAGTGTAGGGCACTGTTTCATTTTACTGTATTTAATGTCGGGCTGTGTTTAATTTTACATTGTTCACTGTAGGGCATTGTTTCATTGTGCTGCATTTAATGTCGGGCTCTGTTTAATTTTGCCTTTTTTACTGTAGGTCACTGTTTCATTGTACTGTATTTAATGTCGGGCTCTGTTTAATTTTACCTTGTTCACTGTCGGGCACTGTTTCATTGCCCCGTATTTAATGTCGGGCTCTGTTTATTTTTACATTGTTCACTGTAGGGCACTGTTTCATTGTACCGTATTTAATGTCGGGCTCTGTTTAATTTTACATTGTTCACTGTAGGGCACTGTTTCATTGTACCGTATTTAATGTCGGGCTCTGTTTAATTTTACCTTGTTCACTGTAGGGCACTGTTTCATTGTACTGTATTTAATGTCGGGCTGTGTTTAATTTTACATTGTTTAGTGTAGGGCACTGATTCATTGTACCGTATTTAATGTCGGGCTGTGTTTAATTTTACATTGTTCAGTGTAGGGCACTGTTTCACTGTACCGTATTTACTCTCGGGCTCTGTTTAATTGTACATTGTTCAGTGTAGGGCACTGTTTCACTGTACCGTATTTAATGTCGGGCTCTGTTTAATTTTACATTGTTCAGTGTAGGGCACTGTTTCACTGTACCGTATTTACTCTCGGGCTGTGTTTCATTGTACATTGTTCAATGTAGGGCACTGTTTCATTGTACCGTATTTAATGTCGGGCTGTGTTTAATTGTACATTGTTCAGTGTAGGGCACTGTTTCATTGTACCGTATTTAATGTCGGGCTGTGTTTAATTTTACATTGTTCAGTGTAGGGCACTGTTTCATTTTACTGTATTTCATGTCGGGCTCTGTTTCATTTTACCTTGTTCAGTGTAGGGCACTGTTTCATTGTACCGTATTTAATGTCGGGCTGTGTTTAATTGTACATTGTTCACTGTAGGGCACTGTTTCATTGTACCGTATTTAGTGTCGGGTTGTGTTTAATTGTACATTGTTCACTGTAGGGCACTGTTTCATTGTACCGTATTTAATGTCGGGCTGTGTTTAATTTTACATTGTTCAGTGTAGCGCACCGTTTCATTGTACCGTATTTACTGTCGGGCTGTGTTTAATTGTACATTGTTCACTGTAGGGCACTGTTTCATTTTACTGTATTTAATGTCGGGCTCTGTTTCATTTTACTGTATTTCATGTCGGGCTCTGTTTCATTTTACCTTGTTCAGTGTAGGGCACTGTTTCATTGTACCGTATTTAATGTCGGGCTGTGTTTAATTGTACATTGTTCACTGTAGGGCACTGTTTCATTGTACCGTATTTAGTGTCGGGTTGTGTTTAATTGTACATTGTTCACTGTAGGGCACTGTTTCATTGTACCGTATTTAACGTCGGGCTCTGTTTAATTTTACATTGTTCAGTGTAGGGCACTGTTACATTGTACTGTATTTAATGTCGTGCTCTGTTTAATTTTACAATGTTCACTGTAGGGCACTGTTTCATTGTACCGTATTTAATGTCGGGCTATGTTTAATTTTACATTGTTCACTGTAGGTCACTGTTTCATTGTATTGTATTTAATGTAGGTCTGTGTTTAATTTTACATTCTTCACTGTAGGGCATTGTTTCATTGTGCTGTATTTAATGTTGGGCTCTGTTTAATTTTACCTTGTTCACTGTCGGGCACTGTTTCATTGTCCCTTATTTAATGTCGGGCTCTGTTTAATGTTACATTGTTCAGTGTCGGGCACTGTTTCATTGTACTGTATTTAATGTCGGGATCTGTTTAATTTTACATTGTTCAGTGAAGGGCACTGTTTCATTGTACTCTATTTAATGTCGGGCTCTGTTTAATTTTGCCTTGTTTATTGTAGGGCACTGTTTCACTGTACCGTATTTAGTGTCGGGCTGTGTTTAATTGCACATTGTTCACTGTAGGGCACTGTTTCATTGTACTGTATTTAATGTTGGGCTCTGTTTAATATTACCTTGTTCACTGTCGGGCACTGTTTCATTGTCCCGTATTTAATGTCGGGCTCTGATTAATTTTACATTGTTCAGTGTAGGGCACTGTTTCATTGTACTGTATTTAATGTCGGGCTCTGTTTAATTTTACCTTCCTCAGTGGAGGGCACTGTTTCATTGTACTCTATTTAATGTCGGGCTCTGTTCAATTTTGCCTTGTTTACTGTAGGGCACTGTTTCACTGTACCGTATTTAGTGTCGGGCTGTGTTTAATTGCACATTGTTCACTGTAGGGCACTGTTTCATTGTACTGTATTTAATGTCGGGCTCTGTTTAATTTTACCTTGTTCAGTGTCGGGCACTGTTTCATTTTACCGTATTTAATGTCGGGCTGTGTTTAATTGTACATTGTTCCCTGTAGGGCACTGTTTCATTTTACTGTATTTCATGTCGGGCTCTGTTTCATTTTACCTTGTTCAGTGTAGGGCACTGTTTCATTGTACCGTATTTAATGTCGGGCTGTGTTTAATTTTACATTGTTCAGTGTAGGGCACCGTTTCATTGTACCGTATTTACTGTCGGGCTGTGTTTAATTGTACATTGTTCACTGTAGGGCACTGTTTCATTTTACTGTATTTAATGTCGGGCTCTGTTTCATTTTACCTTGTTCAGTGTAGGGCACTGTTTCATTGTACCGTATTTAATGTCGGGCTGTGTTTAATTTTACATTGTTCAGTGTAGGGCACTCTTTCATTGTACCGTATTTAATGTCGGGCTGTGTTTAATTTTGCCTTGTTCAGTGTCGGGCACTGTTTCATTTTACCGTATTTAATGTCGGGCTGTGTTTAATTGTACATTGTTCACTGTAGGGCACTGTTTCATTGTACCGTATTTAATGTCGGGCTGTGTTTAATTTTACCTTGCTCAGTGGACGGCACTGTTACATTGTACCGTATTTAATGTCGTGCTCTGTTTAATTTTACATTGTTCACTGTCGGGCATTGTTTCATTTTACTGTATTTCATGTCGGGCTCTGTTTCATTTTACCTTGTTCAGTGTAGGGCACTGTTTCATTGTACCGTATTTAATGTCGGGCTCTGTTTAATGTTACATTGTTCAGTGTAGGGCACTGTTTCATTGTACTGTATTTAATGTCGGGCTCTGTTTAATTTTGCCTTGTTTACTGTAGGTCACTGTTTCATTGTACTGTATTTAATGTCGGGCTCTGTTTAATTTTACCTTGTTCAGTGTCGGGCACTGTTTCATTGTACCGTATTTAATGTCGGGCTCTGTTTAATTTTACCTTGTTCAGTGTAGGGCACTGTTTCATTTTACTGTATTTAATGTCGGGCTGTGTTTAATTTTACATTGTTCACTGTAGGGCATTGTTTCATTGTGCTGTATTTAATGTTGCGCTCTGTTTAATTTTACATTGTTCACTGTAGGGCACTGTTTCATTGTACCGTATTTAATGTCGGGCTCTGTTTAATTTTACCTTGTTCACTGGAGGGCAATGTTTCATTGTACTGTATTTAATGTCGGGCTGTGTTTAATTTTACATTGTTTAGTGTAGGGCACTGATTCATTGTACCGTATTTAATGTCGGGCTGTGTTTAATTTTACATTGTTCAGTGAAGGACACTGATTCATTGTACCGTATTTAATGTCGGGCTGTGTTTAATTTTACATTGTTCAGTGAAGGACACTGTTTCATTGTACCGTATTTAATGTCGGGCTCTCATTAATTTTACATTCTTCACTGTAGGGCATTGTTTCATTGTGCTGTATTTAATGTTGGGATCTGTTTAATTTTACCTTGTTCACTGTCGGGCACTGTTTCATTTTCCCGTTTTTAATGTGGGGCTCTGATTAATTTTACATTATTCACTGTAGGGCACTGTTTCATTGTACTGTATTTAATGTCGGGCTCTGTTTAATTTTACATTGTTCACTGTAGGGCACTGTTTCATTGTACTGTATTTAATGTCGGGCTCTGTTTAATTTTACATTGTTCAGTGTAGGGCACTGTTTCACTGTACCGTATTTAATGTCGGGCTCTGTTTAATTTTACATTGTTCAGTGTAGGGCACTGTTTCATTGTACCGTATTTAATGTCGGGCTCTGTTTAATTTTACATTGTTCAGTGTAGGGCACTGTTTCATTGTACCGTATTTACTGTCGGGCTGTGTTTCATTGTACATTGTTCAATGTAGGGCACTGTTTCATTGTACCGTATTTAATGTCGGGCTGTGTTTAATTGTACATTGTTCACTGTAGGGCACTGTTTCATTTTACTGTATTTCATGTCGGGCTCTGTTTCATTTTACCTTGTTCAGTGTAGGGCACTGTTTCATTGTACCGTATTTAATGTCGGGCTGTGTTTAATTTTACATTGTTCAGTGTAGGGCACAGTTTCATTGTACCGTATTTACTGTTGGGCTGTGTTTAATTGTACATTGTTCACTGTAGGGCACTGTTTCATTGTACCGTATTTAATGTCGGGCTCTGTTTCATTTTACCTTGTTCAGTGTAGGGCACTGTTTCATTGTACCGTATTTAATGTCAGGCTGTGTTTAATTTTACATTGTTCAGTGTAGGGCCCTCTTTCATTGTACCGTATTTAATGTCGGGCTGTGTTTAATTTTGCCTTGTTCAGTGTCGGGCACTGTTTCATTTTACCGTATTTAATGTCGGGCTGTGTTTAATTGTACATTGTTCACTGTAGGGCACTGTTTCATTGTACCGTATTTAATGTCGGGCTGTGTTTAATTTAACCTTGCTCAGTGGACGGCACTGTTACAGTGTACTGTATTTAATGTCGTGCTCTGTTTAATTTAACATTGTTCACTGTCGGGCACTGTTTCATTGTCCCGTATTTAATGTCGGGCTCTGTTTAATGTTACATTGTTCAGTGAAGGGCACTGTTTCATTGTACTGTATTTAATGTCGGGCTCTGTTTAATTTTGCCTTGTTTACTGTAGGTCACTGTTTCATTGTACTGTATTTAATGTCGGGCTCTGTTTAATTTTACCTTGTTCAGTGTCGGGCACTGTTTCATTGTACTGTATTTAATGTCGGGCTGTGTTTAAGTTTACATTGTTCAGTGTAGGGCACTGTTTCATTGTACCGTATTTAATGTCGGGCTCTGTTTAATTTTACCTTGTTCAGTGTAGGGCTCTGTTGCATTTTACTGTATTTAATGTCGGGCTGTGTTTAATTTTACATTGTTCACTGTAGGACATTGTTTCATTGTGCTGTATTTAATGTCGGGCTCTGTTTAATTTTACCTTGTTCAGTGTAGGGCATTGTTTCATTGTGCTGTATTTAATGTTGCGCTCTGTTTAATTTTACCTTGTTCAGTGTAGGGCACTGTTTCATTGTACTGTATTTAATGTTGGGCTCTGTTTAATTTTACCTTGTTCAGTGTAGGGCACTGTTTCATTGTCCTGTATTTAATGTCGGGCTCTGTTTAATTTTGCCTTTTTTACTGTAGGTCACTGTTTCATTGTACCGTATTTAATGTCGGGCTCTCATTAATTTTACATTCTTCACTGTAGGGCATTGTTTCATTGTGCTGTATTTAATGTTGGGCTCTGTTTAATTTTACATTGTTCACTGTCGGGCACTGTTTCATTTTCCCGTTTTTAATGTGGGGCTCTGTTTAATTTTACATTGTTCACTGTAGGGCACTGTTTCATTGTACCGTATTTAATGTCGGGCTCTGTTTAATTTTACATTGTTCAGTGTAGGGCACTGTTTCATTGTACCGTATTTAATGTCGGGCTGTGTTTAATTTTACATTGTTCAGTGTAGGGCACTGATTCATTGTACCGTATTTAATGTCGGGCTCTGTTTAATTTTACATTGTTCAGTGTAGGGCACTGATTCATTGTACTGTATTTAATGTCGGGCTCTGTTTAATTTTACATTGTTCAGTGTAGGGCACTGTTTCACTGTACCGTATTTAATGTCGGGCTCTGTTTAATTTTACATTGTTCAGTGTAGGGCACTGTTTCATTGTACCGTATTTACTGTCGGGCTGTGTTTCATTGTACATTGTTCAATGTAGGGCACTGTTTCATTGTACCGTATTTAATGTCGGGCTGTGTTTTATTTTACATTGTTCACTGTAGGGCACTGTTTCATTGTACCGTATTTCATGTCGGGCTCTGTTTAATTTTACCAAGTTCAGTGTAGGGCACTGTTTCATTGTACTGTATTTAATGTCGTGATCTGTTTAATTTTACATTGTTCACTGTAGGGCACTGTTTCATTGTACCGTATTTAATGTCGGGATATGTTTAATTTTACATTGTTCACTGTAGGTCACTGTTTCATTGTACTATATTTAATGTAGGTCTGTGTTTAATTTTACATTCTTCACTGTAGGGCATTGTTTCATTGTGCTGTATTTAATGTTGGGCTCTGTTTAATTTTACCTTGTTCACTGTCGGGCACAGTTTCATTGTCCCTTATTTAATGTCGGGCTCTGTTTAATGTTACATTGTTCAGTGTAGGGCACTGTTTCATTGTACTGTCTTTAATGTTGGGCTCTGTTTAATTTTGCCTTGTTTACTGTAGGGCACTGTTTCACTGTACCGTATTTATTGTCGGGCTGTGTTTAATTGTACGTTGTTCACTGTGGGGCAGTGTTTCATTTTACTGTATTTAATGTCGGGCTCTGTTTAATTTTACCTTGTTCAGTGTCGGGCACTGTTTCATTGTACCGTATTTAATGTCGAGCTTTGTTTAATTTTACATTGTTCAGTGTAGGGCACCGTTTCATTGTACCGTATTTACTGTCGGGCTGTGTTTAATTGTACATTGTTCACTGTAGGGCACTGTTTCATTGTACCGTATTTAATGTCGGGCTGAGTTTAATTTTACATTGCTCAGTGTAGGGCACTGATTCATTGTACTGTATTTAATGTCGGGCTCTGTTTAATTTTACATTGTTCACTGTAGGGCACTGTTTCATTGTACTGTATTTAATGTCGGGCTCTGTTTCATTTTGCCTTGTTCAGTATAGGACACTGTTTCATTTTGCCGTATTTAATGTCGGGCTGTGTTTAATTTTACCTTGTTCAGTGTAGGGCACTGTTTCATTGTCCTGTATTTAATGTCGGGCTCTGTTTAATTTTGCCTTTTTTACTGTAGGTCACTGTTTCATTGTACTGTATTTAATGTCGGGCTCTGTTTAATTTTACCTTGTTCACTGTCGGGCACTGTTTCATTGCCCCGTATTTAATGTCGGGCTCTGTTTAATTTTACATTGTTCAGTGTAGGGCACTGTTTCATTGTACTGTATTTAATGTCGGGCTCTGTTTAATTTTGCCTTTTTTTACTGTAGGTCACTGTTTCATTGTACTGTATTTAATGTCGGGCTCTGTTTATTTTTACATTGTTCACTGTAGGGCACTGTTTCATTGTACCGTATTTAATGTCGGGCTCTGTTTAATTTTACATTGTTCACTGTAGGGCACTATTTCATTGTACCGTATTTAATGTCGGGCTCTGTTTAATTTTACCTTGTTCACTGTAGGGCACTGTTTCATTGTACTGTATTTAATGTCGGGCTGTGTTTAATTTTACATTGTTTAGTGTAGGGCACTGATTCATTGTACCGTATTTAATGTCGGGCTGTGTTTAATTTTACATTGTTCAGTGAAGGACACTGATTCATTGTACCGTATTTAATGTCGGGCTCTCATTAATTTTACATTCTTCACTGTAGGGCATTGTTTCATTGTGCTGTATTTAATGTTGGGCTCTGTTTAATTTTACATTGTTCACTGTCGGGCACTGTTTCATTTTCCCGTTTTTAATGTGGGGCTCTGTTTAATTTTACATTGTTCACTGTAGGGCACTGTTTCATTGTACCGTATTTAATGTCGGGCTCTGTTTAATTTTACATTGTTCAGTGTAGGGCACTGTTTCATTGTACCGTATTTAATGTCGGGCTGTGTTTAATTTTACATTGTTCAGTGTAGGGCACTGATTCATTGTACCGTATTTAATGTCGGGCTCTGTTTAATTTTACATTGTTCAGTGTAGGGCACTGATTCATTGTACTGTATTTAATGTCGGGCTCTGTTTAATTTTACATTGTTCAGTGTAGGGCACTGTTTCACTGTACCGTATTTAATGTCGGGCTCTGTTTAATTTTACATTGTTCAGTGTAGGGCACTGTTTCATTGTACCGTATTTACTGTCGGGCTGTGCTTCATTGTACATTGTTCAATGTAGGGCACTGTTTCATTGTACCGTATTTAATGTCGGGCTGTGTTTTATTTTACATTGCTCACTGTAGGGCACTGTTTCATTGTACCGTATTTCATGTCGGGCTCTGTTTAATTTTACCAAGTTCAGTGTAGGGCACTGTTTCATTGTACTGTATTTAATGTCGTGATCTGTTTAATTTTACATTGTTCACTGTAGGGCACTGTTTCATTGTACCGTATTTAATGTCGGGATATGTTTAATTTTACATTGTTCACTGTAGGTCACTGTTTCATTGTACTGTATTTAATGTAGGTCTGTGTTTAATTTTACATTCTTCACTGTAGGGCATTGTTTCATTGTGCTGTATTTAATGTTGGGCTCTGTTTAATTTTACCTTGTTCACTGTCGGGCACAGTTTCATTGTCCCTTATTTAATGTCGGGCTCTGTTTAATGTTACATTGTTCAGTGTAGGGCACTGTTTCATTGTACTGTCTTTAATGTTGGGCTCTGTTTAATTTTGCCTTGTTTACTGTAGGGCACTGTTTCACTGTACCGTATTTATTGTCGGGCTGTGTTTAATTGTACGTTGTTCACTGTGGGGCAGTGTTTCATTTTACTGTATTTAATGTCGGGCTCTGTTTAATTTTACCTTGTTCAGTGTCGGGCACTGTTTCATTGTACCGTATTTAATGTCGAGCTTTGTTTAATTTTACATTGTTCAGTGTAGGGCACCGTTTCATTGTACCGTATTTACTGTCGGGCTGTGTTTAATTGTACATTGTTCACTGTAGGGCACTGTTTCATTGTACCGTATTTAATGTCGGGCTGAGTTTAATTTTACATTGCTCAGTGTAGGGCACTGATTCATTGTACTGTATTTAATGTCGGGCTCTGTTTAATTTTACATTGTTCACTGTAGGGCACTGTTTCATTGTACTGTATTTAATGTCGGGCTCTGTTTCATTTTGCCTTGTTCAGTATAGGACACTGTTTCATTTTGCCGTATTTAATGTCGGGCTGTGTTTAATTGTACATTGTTCAGTGTAGGGCACCGTTTCATTGTACCGTATTTACTGTTGGGCTCTGTTTAATTTTACCTTGTTCAGTGTAGGGCACTGTTTCATTGTACCGTATTTAATGTCGGGCTCTGTTTAATTTTACATTGTTGCTGGTAGTGCACTGTTTCATTGTACAGTATTTAATGTCAGGCTGTGTTTAATTTTACATTGTTCAGTGTAGGGCCCTCTTTCATTGTACCGTATTTAATGTCGGGCTGTGTTTAATTTTGCCTTGTTCAGTGTAGGGCACTGTTTCATTGTACTGTATTTAATGTCGGGCTCTGTTTCATTTTACCTTGTTCAGTGTAGGGCACTGTTTCATTGTACCGTATTTAATGTCGGGCTCTGTTTAATTTTACATTGTTGCTGGTAGGGCACTGTTTCATTGTTCCGTATTTAATGTCAGGCTGTGTTTAATTTTACATTGTTCAGTGTAGGGCCCTCTTTCATTGTACCGTATTTAATGTCGGGCTGTGTTTAATTTTGCCTTGTTCAGTGTCGGGCACTGTTTCATTTTACCGTATTTAATGTCGGGCTGTGTTTAATTTTACCTTGCTCAGTGGACGGCACTGTTACAGTGTACTGTATTTAATGTCGTGCTCTGTTTAATTTTACATTGTTCACTGTCGGGCACTGCTTCATTGTCCCGTATTTAATGTCGGGCTCTGTTTAATGTTACATTGTTCAGTGAAGGGCACTGTTTCATTGTACTGTATTTAATGTCGGGCTCTGTTTAATTTTGCCTTGTTTACTGTAGGTCACTGTTTCATTGTACTGTATTTAATGTCGGGCTCTGTTTAATTTTACCTTGTTCAGTGTCGGGCACTGTTTCATTGTACCGTATTTAATGTCGGGCTCTGTTTAATTTTACATTGTTCACTGTAGGGCATTGTTTCATTGTGCTGTATTTAATGTTGCGCTCTGTTTAATTTTACCTTGTTCAGTGTAGGGCACTGTTTCATTGTACTGTATTTAATGTTGGGCTCTGTTTAATTTTACCTTGTTCAGTGTAGGGCACTGTTTCATTGTCCTGTATTTAATGTCGGGCTCTGTTTAATTTTGCCTTTTTTACTGTAGGTCACTGTTTCATTGTACTGTATTTAATGTCGGGCTCTGTTTAATTTTACCTTGTTCACTGTCGGGCACTGTTTCATTGCCCCGTATTTAATGTCGGGCTCTGTTTAATTTTACATTGTTCAGTGTAGGGCACTGTTTCACTGTACTGTATTTAATGTCGGGCTCTGTTTAATTTTGCATTTTTTTACTGTAGGTCACTGTTTCATTGTACTGTATTTAATGTCGGGCTCTGTTTATTTTTACATTGTTCACTGTAGGGCACTGTTTCATTGTACCGTATTTAATGTCGGGCTCTGTTTAATTTTACATTGTTCACTGTAGGGCACTGTTTCATTGTACCGTATTTAATGTCGGGCTCTGTTTAATTTTACCTTGTTCACTGTAGGGCACTGTTTCATTGTACTGTATTTAATGTCGGGCTGTGTTTAATTTTACATTGTTTAGTGTAGGGCACTGTTTCATTGTACCGTATTTAATGTCGTGCTCTGTTTAATATTACTTTGTACACTGTAGGGCACTGTTTCATTGTACTGTATTTAATGTCGGGCTCTGTTTAATTTTACCTTGTTCACTGTAGGGCACTGTTTCATTGTACTGTATTTAATGTCGGGCTGTGTTTAATTTTACCTTGTTCACTGTCGGGCACTGTTTCATTGTACCGTATTTAATGTCGGGCTCTCATTAATTTTACATTCTTCACTGTAGGGCATTGTTTCATTGTGCTGTATTTAATGTTGGGCTCTGTTTAATTTTACCTTGTTCACTGTCGGGCACTGTTTCATTTTCCCGTTTTTAATGTGGGGCTCTGTTTAATTTTACATTGTTCACTGTAGGGCACTGTTTCATTGTACTGTATTTAATGTCGGGCTCTGTTTAATTTTACATTGTTCACTGTAGGGCACTGTTTCATTGTACTGTATTTAATGTCGGGCTCTGTTTAATTTTACATTGTTCAGTGTAGGGCACTGATTCATTGTACTGTATTTAATGTCGGGCTCTGTTTAATTTTACATTGTTCAGTGTAGGGCACTGTTTCACTGTACCGTATTTAATGTCGGGCTCTGTTTAATTTTACATTGTTCAGTGTAGGGCACTGTTTCATTGTACCGTATTTACTGTCGGGCTGTGTTTCATTGTACATTGTTCAATGTAGGGCACTGTTTCATTGTACCGTATTTAATGTCGGGCTGTGTTTTATTTTACATTGTTCACTGTAGGGCACTGTTTCATTGTACCGTATTTAATGTCGGGCTCTGTTTAATTTTACCAAGTTCAGTGTAGGGCACTGTTTCATTGTACTGTATTTAATGTCGTGATCTGTTTAATTTTACATTGTTCACTGTAGGGCACTGTTTCATTGTACCGTATTTAATGTCGGGCTATGTTTAATTTTACATTGTTCACTGTAGGTCACTGTTTCATTGTACTGTATTTAATGTAGGTCTGTGTTTAATTTTACATTCTTCACTGTAGGGCATTGTTTCATTGTGCTGTATTTAATGTTGGGCTCTGTTTAATTTTACCTTGTTCACTGTCGGGCACAGTTTCATTGTCCCTTATTTAATGTCGGGCTCTGTTTAATGTTACATTGTTCAGTGTAGGGCACTGTTTCATTGTACTGTATTTAATGTTGGGCTCTGTTTAATTTTGCCTTGTTTACTGTAGGGCACTGTTTCACTGCACTGTATTTAATGTCGGGCTGTGTTTAATTGTACGTTGTTCACTGTGGGGCAGTGTTTCATTTTACTGTATTTAATGTCGGGCTCTGTTTAATTTTACCTTGTTCAGTGTCGGGCACTGTTTCATTGTACCGTATTTAATGTCGAGCTTTGTTTAATTTTACATTGTTCAGTGTAGGGCACCGTTTCATTGTACCGTATTTAATGTCGGGCTGTGTTTAATTGTACATTGTTCACTGTAGGGCACTGTTTCATTTTACTGTATTTAATGTCGGGCTCTGTTTCATTTTGCCTTGTTCAGTATAGGACACTGTTTCATTGTACCGTATTTAATGTCGGGCTATGTTTAATTGTACATTGTTCACTGTGGGGCACTGTTTCATTGTACCGTATTTAATGTCGGGCTGTGTTTAATTTTACCTTGCTCAGTGGACGGCACTGTTACAGTGTACTGTATTTAATGTCGTGCTCTGTTTATTTTTACATTGTTCATTGTCGGGCACTGTTTCATTGTCCCGTATTTATTGTCGGTCTCTGTTTAATGTTACATTGTTCAGTGTAGGGCACTGTTTCATTGTACTGTATTTAATGTCGGGCTCTGTTTAATTTTGCCTTGTTTACTGTAGGTCACTGTTTTATTGTACTGTATTTAATGTCGGGCTCTGTTTAATTTTACCTTGTTCAGTGTAGGTCACTGTTTTATTGTACTGTATTTAATGTCGGGCTGTGTTTAATTGTACATTGTTCAGTGTAGGGCACTGTTTCATTGTACCGTATTTAATGTCGGGCTCTGTTTAATGTTACATTGTTCAGTGTAGGGCACTGATTCATTGTACTGTATTTAATGTCGGGCTGTGTTTAATTGTACATTGTTCACTGTAGGGCACTGTTTCATTGTACTGTATTTAATGTTGGGCTCTGTTTAATTTTACCTTGTTCAGTGTAGGGCACTGTTTCATTGTACTGTATTTAATGTCGTGATCTGTTTAATTTTACATTGTTCACTGTAGGGCACTGTTTCATTGTACCGTATTTAATGTCGGGCTATGTTTAATTTTACATTGTTCACTGTAGGTCACTGTTTCATTGTACTGTATTTAATGTAGGTCTGTGTTTAATTTTACATTCTTCACTGTAGGGCATTGTTTCATTGTGCTGTATTTAATGTTGGGCTCTGTTTAATTTTACCTTGTTCACTGTCGGGCACAGTTTCATTGTCCCTTATTTAATGTCGGGCTCTGTTTAATGTTACATTGTTCAGTGTAGGGCACTGTTTCATTGTACTGTATTTAATGTTGGGCTCTGTTTAATTTTGCCTTGTTTACTGTAGGGCACTGTTTCACTGCACTGTATTTAATGTCGGGCTGTGTTTAATTGTACGTTGTTCACTGTGGGGCAGTGTTTCATTTTACTGTATTTAATGTCGGGCTCTGTTTAATTTTACCTTGTTCAGTGTCGGGCACTGTTTCATTGTACCGTATTTAATGTCGAGCTTTGTTTAATTTTACATTGTTCAGTGTAGGGCACCGTTTCATTGTACCGTATTTAATGTCGGGCTGTGTTTAATTGTACATTGTTCACTGTAGGGCACTGTTTCATTTTACTGTATTTAATGTCGGTCTCTGTTTCATTTTGCCTTGTTCAGTATAGGACACTGTTTCATTGTACCGTATTTAATGTCGGGCTATGTTTAATTGTACATTGTTCACTGTGGGGCACTGTTTCATTGTACCGTATTTAATGTCGGGCTGTGTTTAATTTTACCTTGCTCAGTGGACGGCACTGTTACAGTGTACTGTATTTAATGTCGTGCTCTGTTTATTTTTACATTGTTCATTGTCGGGCACTGTTTCATTGTCCCGTATTTATTGTCGGTCTCTGTTTAATGTTACATTGTTCAGTGTAGGGCACTGTTTCATTGTACTGTATTTAATGTCGGGCTCTGTTTAATTTTGCCTTGTTTACTGTAGGTCACTGTTTTATTGTACTGTATTTAATGTCGGGCTCTGTTTAATTTTACCTTGTTCAGTGTAGGTCACTGTTTTATTGTACTGTATTTAATGTCGGGCTGTGTTTAATTGTACATTGTTCAGTGTAGGGCACTGTTTCATTGTACCGTATTTAATGTCGGGCTCTGTTTAATGTTACATTGTTCAGTGTAGGGCACTGATTCATTGTACTGTATTTAATGTCGGGCTGTGTTTAATTGTACATTGTTCACTGTAGGGCACTGTTTCATTGTACTGTATTTAATGTTGGGCTCTGTTTAATTTTACCTTGTTCAGTGTAGGGCACTGTTTCATTGTACTGTATTTAATGTCGTGATCTGTTTAATATTACATTGTTCACTGTAGGGCACTGTTTCATTGTACCGTATTTAATGTCGGGCAATGTTTAATTTTACATTGTTCACTGTAGGTCACTGTTTCATTGTACTGTATTTAATGTAGATCTGTGTTTAATTTTACATTCTTCACTGTAGGGCATTGTTTCATTGTGCTGTATTTAATGTTGGGCTCTGTTTAATTTTACCTTGTTCACTGTCGGGCACAGTTTCATTGTCCCTTATTTAATGTCGGGCTCTGTTTAATGTTACATTGTTCAGTGTAGGGCACTGTTTCATTGTACTGTCTTTAATGTTGGGCTCTGTTTAATTTTGCCTTGTTTACTGTAGGGCACTGGTTCACTGTACCGTATTTATTGTCGGGCTGTGTTTAATTGTACGTTGTTCACTGTGGGGCAGTGTGTCATTTTACTGTATTTAATGTCGGGCTCTGTTTAATTTTACCTTGTTCAATGTCGGGCACTGTTTCATTGTACCGTATTTAATGTCGAGCTTTGTTTAATTTTACATTGTTAAGTGTAGGGCACCGTTTCATTGTACCGTATTTACTGTCTGGCTGTGTTTAATTGTACATTGTTCACTGTAGGGCACTGTTTCATTGTACCGTATTTAATGTCGGGCTGAGTTTAATTTTACATTGCTCAGTGTAGTGCACTGATTCATTGTACTGTATTTAATGTCGGGCTCTGTTTAATTTTACATTGTTCACTGTAGGGCACTGTTTCATTGTACTGTATTTAATGTCGGGCTCTGTTTCATTTTGCCTTGTTCAGTATAGGACACTGTTTCATTTTGCCGTATTTAATGTCGGGCTGTGTTTAATTGTACATTGTTCAGTGTAGGGCACCGTTTCATTGTACCGTATTTACTGTTGGGCTCTGTTTAATTTTACCTTGTTCAGTGTAGGGCACTGTTTCATTGTACCGTATTTAATGTCGGGCTCTGTTTAATTTTACATTGTTGCTGGTAGGGCACTGTTTCATTGTACCGTATTTAATGTCAGGCTGTGTTTAATTTTACATTGTTCAGTGTAGGGCCCTCTTTCATTGTACCGTATTTAATGTCGGGCTGTGTTTAATTTTGCCTTGTTCAGTGTAGGGCACTGTTTCATTGTACTGTATTTAATGTCGGGCTCTGTTTCATTTTACCTTGTTCAGTGTAGGGCACTGTTTCATTGTACCGTATTTAATGTCGGGCTCTGTTTAATTTTACATTGTTGCTGGTAGGGCACTGTTTCATTGTACCGTATTTAATGTCAGGCTGTGTTTAATTTTACATTGTTCAGTGTAGGGCCCTCTTTCATTGTACCGTATTTAATGTCGGGCTGTGTTTAATTTTGCCTTGTTCAGTGTCGGGCACTGTTTCATTTTACCGTATTTAATGTCCGGCTGTGTTTAATTTTACCTTGCTCAGTGGACGGCACTGTTACAGTGTACTGTATTTAATGTCGTGCTCTGTTTAATTTTACATTGTTCACTGTCGGGCACTGCTTCATTGTCCCGTATTTAATGTCGGGCTCTGTTTAATGTTACATTGTTCAGTGAAGGGCACTGTTTCATTGTACTGTATTTAATGTCGGGCTCTGTTTAATTTTGCCTTGTTTACTGTAGGTCACTGTTTCATTGTACTGTATTTAATGTCGGGCTCTGTTTAATTTTACCTTGTTCAGTGTCGGGCACTGTTTCATTGTACCGTATTTAATGTCGGGCTCTGTTTAATTTTACATTGTTCACTGTAGGGCATTGTTTCATTGTGCTGTATTTAATGTTGCGCTCTGTTTAATTTTACCTTGTTCAGTGTAGGGCTCTGTTTCATTGTACTGTATTTAATGTTGGGCTCTGTTTAATTTTACCTTGTTCAGTGTAGGGCACTGTTTCATTGTCCTGTATTTAATGTCGGGCTCTGTTTAATTTTGCCTTTTTTACTGTAGGTCACTGTTTCATTGTACTGTATTTAATGTCGGGCTCTGTTTAATTTTACCTTGTTCACTGTCGGGCACTGTTTCATTGCCCCGTATTTAATGTCGGGCTCTGTTTAATTTTACATTGTTCAGTGTAGGGCACTGTTTCACTGTACTGTATTTAATGTCGGGCTCTGTTTAATTTTGCATTTTTTTACTGTAGGTCACTGTTTCATTGTACTGTATTTAATGTCGGGCTCTGTTTATTTTTACATTGTTCACTGTAGGGCACTGTTTCATTGTACCGTATTTAATGTCGGGCTCTGTTTAATTTTACATTGTTCACTGTAGGGCACTGTTTCATTGTACCGTATTTAATGTCGGGCTCTGTTTAATTTTACCTTGTTCACTGTAGGGCACTGTTGCATTGTACTGTATTTAATGTCGGGCTGTGTTTAATTTTACATTGTTTAGTGTAGGGCACTGATTCATTGTACCGTATTTAATGTCGGGCTGTGTTTAATTTTACATTGTTCAGTGAAGGACACTGATTCATTGTACCGTATTTAATGTCGGGCTCTCATTAATTTTACATTCTTCACTGTAGGGCATTGTTTCATTGTGCTGTATTTAATGTTGGGCTCTGTTTAATTTTACCTTGTTCACTGTCGGGCACTGTTTCAGTTTCCCGTTTTTAATGTGGGGCTCTGTTTAATTTTACATTGTTCACTGTAGGGCACTGTTTCATTGTACTGTATTTAATGTCGGGCTCTGTTTAATTTTACATTGTTCACTGTAGGGCACTGTTTCATTGTACTGTATTTAATGTCGGGCTCTGTTTAATTTTACATTGTTCAGTGTAGGGCACTGATTCATTGTACTGTATTTAATGTCGGGCTCTGTTTAATTTTACATTGTTCAGTGTAGGGCACTGTTTCACTGTACCGTATTTAATGTCGGGCTCTGTTTAATTTTACATAATTCAGTGTAGGGCACTGTTTCATTGTACCGTATTTACTGTCGGGCTGTGTTTCATTGTACGTTGTTCAATGTAGGGCACTGTTTCATTGTACCGTATTTAATGTCGGGCTGTGTTTTATTTTACATTGTTCACTGTAGGGCACTGTTTCATTGTACCGTATTTAATGTCGGGCTCTGTTTAATTTTACCAAGTTCAGTGTAGGGCACTGTTTCATTGTACTGTATTTAATGTCGTGATCTGTTTAATTTTACATTGTTCACTGTAGGGCACTGTTTCATTGTACCGTATTTAATGTCGGGCTATGTTTAATTTTACATTGTTCACTGTAGGTCACTGTTTCATTGTACTGTATTTAATGTAGGTCTGTGTTTAATTTTACATTCTTCACTGTAGGGCATTGTTTCATTGTGCTGTATTTAATGTTGGGCTCTGTTTAATTTTACCTTGTTCACTGTCGGGCACAGTTTCATTGTCCCTTATTTAATGTCGGGCTCTGTTTAATGTTACATTGTTCAGTGTAGGGCACTGTTTCATTGTACTGTATTTAATGTTGGGCTCTGTTTAATTTTGCCTTGTTTACTGTAGAACACTGTTTCACTGCACTGTATTTAATGTCGGGCTGTGTTTAATTGTACGTTGTTCACTGTGGGGCAGTGTTTCATTTTACTGTATTTAATGTCGGGCTCTGTTTAATTTTACCTTGTTCAGTGTCGGGCACTGTTTCATTGTACCGTATTTAATGTCGAGCTTTGTTTAATTTTACATTGTTCAGTGTAGGGCACCGTTTCATTGTACCGTATTTAATGTCGGGCTGTGTTTAATTGTACATTGTTCACTGTAGGGCACTGTTTCATTGTACCGTATTTAATGTCGGGCTGTGTTTAATTGTACATTGTTCACTGTAGGGCACTGTTTCATTTTACTGTATTTAATGTCGGGCTCTGTTTCATTTTGCCTTGTTCAGTATAGGACACTGTTTCATTGTACCGTATTTAATGTCGGGCTATGTTTAATTGTACATTGTTCACTGTGGGGCACTGTTTCATTGTACCGTATTTAATGTCGGGCTGTGTTTAATTTTACCTTGCTCAGTGGACGGCACTGTTACAGTGTACTGTATTTAATGTCGTGCTCTGTTTATTTTTACATTGTTCATTGTCGGGCACTGTTTCATTGTCCCGTATTTATTGTCGGTCTCTGTTTAATGTTACATTGTTCAGTGTAGGGCACTGTTTCATTGTACTGTATTTAATGTCGGGCTCTGTTTAATTTTGCCTTGTTTACTGTAGGTCACTGTTTTATTGTACTGTATTTAATGTCGGGCTCTGTTTAATTTTACCTTGTTCAGTGTAGGTCACTGTTTTATTGTACTGTATTTAATGTCGGGCTGTGTTTAATTGTACATTGTTCAGTGTAGGGAACTGTTTCATTGTACCGTATTTAATGTCGGGCTCTGTTTAATGTTACATTGTTCAGTGTAGGGCACTGATTCATTGTACTGTATTTAATGTCGGGCTGTGTTTAATTTTACATTGTTCAGTTTAGGGCACTGTTTCATTGTACTGTATTTAATGTTGGGCTCTGTTTAATTTTACCTTGTTCAGTGTAGGGCACTGTTTCATTGTACCGTATTTAATGTCGGGCTCTGTTTAATGTTACATTGTTCAGTGTAGGGCACTGATTCATTGTACTGTATTTAATGTCGGGCTGTGTTTAATTTTACATTGTTCAGTTTAGGTCACTGTTTCATTGTACTGTATTTAATGTCGGGCTCTGTTTAATTTTGCCTTGTTTACTGTAGGTCACAGTTTCATTGTACCGTATTTAATGTCGGGCTGTGTTTAATTTTACCTTGCTCAGTGGAGGGCACTGTTACATTGTACTGTATTTAATGTCGGGCTCTGTTTAATTTTGCCTTGTTTACTGTAGGTCACAGTTTCATTGTACTGTATTTAATGTCGGGCTCTGTTTAATTTTACCTTGTTCAGTGTAGGGCACTGTTTCATTGTCCCGTATTTAATGTCGGGCTGTGTTTAATTTTACCTTGTTCAGTGTAGGGCACTGTTTCATTTTACCGTATTTAATGTCGGCCTGTGTTTAATTTTACATTGTTCACTGTAGGGCATTGTTTCATTGTGCTGTATTTAATGTTGGGATCTGTTTAATTTTACCTTGTTCACTGTCGGGCACTGTTTCATTGTCCCGTATTTAATGTCGGGCAAGTTTAATTTTACATTGTTCAGTGTAGAGCACTGTTTCATTGTACTGTATTTAATGTCGGGCTCTGTTTAATTTTGCCTTTTTTACTGTAGGTCACTGTTTCATTGTACTGTATTTAATGTCTGGCTCTGTTTAATTTTACATTGTTCAGTGGATGGCACTGTTTCATTGTGCTGTATTTAATGTCGGGCTCTGTTTAATTTTACCTTGTTCAGTGTAGGGCACTGTTTCATTGTACCGTATTTAATGTCGGGCTCTGTTTAATTTTACATTGTTCAGTGTAGGGCACTGTTTCATTTTACCGTATTTAATGTCGGGCTGTGTTTAATTTTACATTGTTCACTGTCGGGCATTGTTTCATTGTACCGTATTTAATGTCGGGCTCTGTTTAATTTTACATTGTTCAGTGTAGGGCACTGTTTCATTGTACTGTATTTAATGTCGGGCTCTGTTTAATTTTGCCTTTTTTACTGTAGGTCACTGTTTCATTGTACTGTATTTAATGTCGGGCTCTGTTTAATTTTACCTTGTTCAGTGTAGGGCACTGTTTCATTGTACTGTATTTAATGTCGGGCTCTGTTTAATTTTACATTGTTCAGTGTCGGGCACTGTTTCATTGTACCGTATTTAATGTCGGGCTCTGTTTAATTTTACATTGTTCAGTGTAGGGCACTGTTTCATTGTACTGTATTTAATGTCGGGCTCTGTTTAATTTTACATTGTTCACTGTAGAGCACTGTTTCATTGTACCGTATTTAATGTCGGGCTCTGATTAATTTTGCCTTTTTTACTGTAGGGCACTGTTTCATTGCACTGTATTTAATGTCGGGCTCTGTTTAATTTTACATTGTTCAGTGTCGGGCACTGTTTCGTTGTCCCGTATTTAATGTCGGGCTCTGTTTAGTTTTACCTTGTTCAGTGTAGGGCACTGTTTCATTTTACAGTATTTAATGTCGGGCTGTTTTTAATTTTACATTGTTCACTGTAGGGCATTGTTTCATTGTGCTGTATTAAATGTTGGGCTCTGTTTAATTTTACCTTGTTCACTGTCGGGCACTGTTTCATTGTCCCGTATTTAATGTCGGGCTCTGTTTAATTTTGCCTTTTTTACTGTAGGTCACTGTTTCATTGTACTGTATTTAATGTAGGGCTCTGTTTATTTTGACATTGTTCACTGTGGGGCACTATTTCATTGTACCGTATTTAATGTCGGGCTCTGTTTAATTTTACTTTGTACACTGTAGGGCACTGTTTCATTGTACCGTATTTAATGTCGGGCTCTGTTTATTTTTACATTGTTCATTGTCGGGCACTGTTTCATTGTCCCGTATTTATTGTCGGTCTCTGTTTAATGTTACATTGTTCAGTGTAGGGCACTGTTTCATTGTACTGTATTTAATGTCGGGCTCTGTTTAATTTTGCCTTGTTTACTGTAGGTCACTGTTTTATTGTACTGTATTTAATGTCGGGCTCTGTTTAATTTTACCTTGTTCAGTGTAGGTCACTGTTTTATTGTACTGTATTTAATGTCGGGCTGTGTTTAATTGTACATTGTTCAGTGTAGGGAACTGTTTCATTGTACCGTATTTAATGTCGGGCTCTGTTTAATGTTACATTGTTCAGTGTAGGGCACTGATTCATTGTACTGTATTTAATGTCGGGCTGTGTTTAATTTTACATTGTTCAGTTTAGGGCACTGTTTCATTGTACTGTATTTAATGTTGGGCTCTGTTTAATTTTACCTTGTTCAGTGTAGGGCACTGTTTCATTGTACCGTATTTAATGTCGGGCTCTGTTTAATGTTACATTGTTCAGTGTAGGGCACTGATTCATTGTACTGTATTTAATGTCGGGCTGTGTTTAATTTTACATTGTTCAGTTTAGGTCACTGTTTCATTGTACTGTATTTAATGTCGGGCTCTGTTTAATTTTGCCTTGTTTACTGTAGGTCACAGTTTCATTGTACCGTATTTAATGTCGGGCTGTGTTTAATTTTACCTTGCTCAGTGGAGGGCACTGTTACATTGTACTGTATTTAATGTCGGGCTCTGTTTAATTTTGCCTTGTTTACTGTAGGTCACAGTTTCATTGTACTGTATTTAATGTCGGGCTCTGTTTAATTTTACCTTGTTCAGTGTAGGGCACTGTTTCATTGTCCCGTATTTAATGTCGGGCTGTGTTTAATTTTACCTTGTTCAGTGTAGGGCACTGTTTCATTTTACCGTATTTAATGTCGGGCTGTGTTTAATTTTACATTGTTCACTGTAGGGCATTGTTTCATTGTGCTGTATTTAATGTTGGGATCTGTTTAATTTTACCTTGTTCACTGTCGGGCACTGTTTCATTGTCCCGTATTTAATGTCGGGCAAGTTTAATTTTACATTGTTCAGTGTAGAGCACTGTTTCATTGTACTGTATTTAATGTCGGGCTCTGTTTAATTTTGCCTTTTTTACTGTAGGTCACTGTTTCATTGTACTGTATTTAATGTCTGGCTCTGTTTAATTTTACATTGTTCAGTGGATGGCACTGTTTCATTGTGCTGTATTTAATGTCGGGCTCTGTTTAATTTTACCTTGTTCAGTGTAGGGCACTGTTTCATTGTACCGTATTTAATGTCGGGCTCTGTTTAATTTTACATTGTTCAGTGTAGGGCACTGTTTCATTTTACCGTATTTAATGTCGGGCTGTGTTTAATTTTACATTGTTCACTGTCGGGCATTGTTTCATTGTACCGTATTTAATGTCGGGCTCTGTTTAATTTTACATTGTTCAGTGTAGGGCACTGTTTCATTGTACTGTATTTAATGTCGGGCTCTGTTTAATTTTGCCTTTTTTACTGTAGGTCACTGTTTCATTGTACTGTATTTAATGTCGGGCTCTGTTTAATTTTACCTTGTTCAGTGTAGGGCACTGTTTCATTGTACTGTATTTAATGTCGGGCTCTGTTTAATTTTACATTGTTCAGTGTCGGGCACTGTTTCATTGTACCGTATTTAATGTCGGGCTCTGTTTAATTTTACATTGTTCAGTGTAGGGCACTGTTTCATTGTACTGTATTTAATGTCGGGCTCTGTTTAATTTTACATTGTTCACTGTAGAGCACTGTTTCATTGTACCGTATTTAATGTCGGGCTCTGATTAATTTTGCCTTTTTTACTGTAGGGCACTGTTTCATTGCACTGTATTTAATGTCGGGCTCTGTTTAATTTTACATTGTTCAGTGTCGGGCACTGTTTCGTTGTCCCGTATTTAATGTCGGGCTCTGTTTAGTTTTACCTTGTTCAGTGTAGGGCACTGTTTCATTTTACAGTATTTAATGTCGGGCTGTTTTTAATTTTACATTGTTCACTGTAGGGCATTGTTTCATTGTGCTGTATTAAATGTTGGGCTCTGTTTAATTTTACCTTGTTCACTGTCGGGCACTGTTTCATTGTCCCGTATTTAATGTCGGGCTCTGTTTAATTTTGCCTTTTTTACTGTAGGTCACTGTTTCATTGTACTGTATTTAATGTAGGGCTCTGTTTATTTTGACATTGTTCACTGTGGGGCACTATTTCATTGTACCGTATTTAATGTCGGGCTCTGTTTAATTTTACTTTGTACACTGTAGGGCACTGTTTCATTGTACCGTATTTAATGTCGGGCTCTGTTTAATTTTACATTGTTCACTGTGGGGCACTATTTCATTGTACCGTATTTAATGTCGGGCTCTGTTTAATTTTACTTTGTACACTGTAGGGCACTGTTTCATTGTACCGTATTTAATGTCGGGCTCTGTTTAATTTTACATTGTTGATTGTAGGGCACTGTTTCATTGTACCGTATTTAATGTCGGGTTCTGTTTAATTTTACATTGTTGATTGTAGGGCACCGTTTCATTGTACCGTATTTAATGTCGGGCTCCGTTTAATTTTACATTGTTCAGTGTAGGGCACTGTTTCATTACACCGTATTTAATGTCTGGCTCTGTTTAATTTGACCTTGTTCACTGTAGGGCACTGTTTCGTTGTACTATATTTAATGTCGGGCTCTGTTTAACTTTACTTTGTACACTGTAGGGCATTGTTTCATTGTTCTGTATTCAATAGAACATAGGACATAGAAAATACAGCACAGAACAGGCCCTTCGGCCCACGATGTTGTGCCGAACCTTTGTCCTAGATTAATCATAGATTATCATTGAATTTACAGTGCAGAAGGAGGCCATTCGGCCCTTTGAGTCTGCACCAGCTCTTGGAAAGTGCACCCTACCCAAACTTAACACCTCCACCCAACACCAAGGGCAATTTGGACATTAAGGGCAATTTGTCATTGGCCAATTCACCTTACCCGCACATCTTTGGACTGTGGGTGGAAACCGGAGCACCCGGAGCAAACCCACGCAGACACGGGGAGGACGTGCAGACTCCGCACAGACAATGACCCACGCTGGAATCGAACCTGGGACCATGGATCTGTGAAGCAATTGTGCTATCCACAATGCTACCGTGCTGCCCTTAAGAACAAATACATCTACACTATATTATTTTCCCGTAATCCATGTACCTATCCAACAGCTGCTTGAAGGTCCCTAATGTTTCCGACTCAACTACTTCCACAGGCAGTGCATTCCATGCCCCCACTACTCTCTGGGTAAAGAACCTACCTCTGATATCCCTCCTATATCTTACACCTTTCACCTTAAATTTATGTCCCCTTGTAATGGTGTGTTCCACCTGGGGAAAAAGTCTCTGACTGTCTACTCTCTCTATTCCCCTGATCATCTTATAAACCTCTATCAAGTCGCCCCTCATCCTTCTCCGCTCTAATGAGAAAAGGCCTAGCGCCCTCAACCTTTCCTCGTAAGACCTACTCTCCATTCCAGGCAACACCCTGGTAAATCTTCTTTGCACCTTTTCCAGAACTTCCACATCCTTCCTAAAATGAGGCGACCAGAACTGTACACAGTACTCCAAATGTGGCCTTACCAAAGTTTTGTACAGCTGCATCATTACCTCATGGCTCTTAAATTCAATCCCTCTGTTAATGAACGCGAGCACACCATAGGCCTTCTTCACAGCTCTATCCACTTGAGTGGCATCTTTCAAAGATGTATGAACATAGACCCCAAAGTCTCTCTGCTCCTCCACAATGCCAAGAACTCTACCGTTAGCCCTGTATTCCGCATTCATATTTGTCCTTCCAAAATGGACAACCTCACACTTTTCAGGGTTAAACTCCATCTGCCACTTCTCAGCCCAGCTCTGCATCCTATCTATGTCTCTTTGCAGCCGACAACAGCCCTCCTTACTATCCACAACTCCACCAATCTTCGTATCGTCTGCAAATTTACTGACCCACCCTTCAACTCCCTCATCCAAGTCATTAATGAAAATCATAAACAGCAGAGGACCCAGAACTGATCCCTGCGGTACACCACTGGTAACTGGGATCCAGGCTGAATATTTGCCATCCACCACCACTCTCTGACTTCTATCGGTTAGCCAGTTCGTTATCCAACTGGCCAAATTTCCCACTATCCCATGCCTCCTTATTTTGTGCAGAAGCCTACCATGGGGAACTTTATCAAATGCCTTACTAAAATCCATGTACACTACATCCACTGCTTTACCTTCATTCACATGCTTGGTCACCTCCTCAAAGAATTCAATAAGATTTGTAAGGCAAGACCTACCCCTCACAAATCCGTGCTGACTCTCCCTAATCAAGCAGTGTCTTTCCAGATGCTCAGAAATCCTATCCTTCAGTACCCTTTCCATTACTTTGCCTACCACCGAAGTAAGACTAACTGGCCTGTAATTCCCAGGGTTATCCCTAGTTCCTTTTTTGAACAGGGGAACGACATTCGCCACTCTCCAATCCCCTGGTACCACCCCTGTTGACAATGAGGACGAAAAGATAATTGCCAACGGCTCTGCAATTTCATCTCTTGCTTCCCATAGAATCCTTGGATATACCCGTCAGGCCCGGGGGACTTGTCTATCCTTAAGTTTTTCAAAATGCCCAACACATCTTCCTTCGTAACAAGTATTTCCTCGAGCTTACCAATCTGTTTCACACTGTCCTCTCCAACAATATCGCCCCTCTCATTTGTAAATACAGAAGAAAAGTACTCATTCAAGACCTCTCCTATCTCTTCAGACTCAATACACAATCTCCCGCTACTGTCCCTGATCGGACCTACCCTAGCTCTAGTCATTCTCATATTTCTCACATATGTATAAAAGGCCTTTGGGTTTTCCTTGATCCTACCCGCCAAAGATTGTTCATGCCCTCTCTTAGCTCTCCTAATCCCTTTCTTTAGTTCCCTCCTGGCTATCTTGTATCCCTCCAATGCCCTGTCTGAACCTTGTTTCCTCAGCCTTACATAAGTCACCTTTTTCCTCTTAACAAGACATTCAACCTCTCTTGTCAACCATGGTTCCCTCACTCGACCATCTCTTCCCTGCCTGACAGGGACATACATATCAAGGACACGTAGCACCTGTTCCTTGAACAAGTTCCACATTTCACTTGTGTCCTTCCCTGCCAGCCTATGTTCCCAACTTATGCACTTCAATTCTTGTCTGACAACATCGTATTTACCCTTCCCCCAATTGTGAACCTTGCCCTGTTGCACGTACCTATCCCTCTCCATTACTAAAGTGAAAGTCACAGAATTGTGGTCACTATCTCCAAAATGCTCCCCCACTAACAAATCTATCACTTGCCCTGGTTCATTACCCAGTACTAAATCCAATATTGCCCCTCCTCTGGTTGGACAATCTACATACTGTGTTAGAAAAGCTTCCTGGACACACTGCACAAACACCACCCCATCCAAACTATTTGATCTAAAGAGTTTCCATTCAATATTTGGGAAGTTAAAGTCGCCCATGACTACTACCCTATGACTTCTGCACCTTTCCAAAATCTGTTTTCCAATCTGTTCCTCCACATCTCTGCTACTATTGGGGGGCCTATAGAAAACTTCTAACAAGGTGACTGCTCCTTTCCTATTTCTGACTTCAACCCATAGTACCTCAATAGGGTGATACTCCTCGAACTGCCTTTCTGCAGCTGTTATACTATCTCTAATTAATAATGCCACCCCCCACCTCTTTTACCACCCTCCCTAATCTTATTGAAACATCTATAACCAGGGACCTCCAACAACCATTTCTGACCCTCTTCTATCCAAGTTTCCGTGATCGCCACCACATCGTAGTCCCAAGTACCGATCCATGCCTTAAGTTCACCCACCATATTCCTGATGCTTCTTGCGTTGAAGTATACACACTTCAACCCATCTCCGTGCCTGCAAATACTCTCCTTTGTCAGTGTTCCCTTCCCCACTGCCTCATTACAAGCTTTGGCGCCCTGAATATCGGCTACCTTAGTTGCTGGACTACAAATCCGGTTCCCATTCCCCTGCCAAATTAGTTTAAATCCTCCCGAAGAGTACTAGCAAACCTCCCTCCCAGGATATTGGTGCCCCTCTGGTTCAGATGCAACCCGTCCTGCTTGTACAGGTCCCACCTGCCCCAGAATGCGCTCCAATTATCCAAATACCTGAAGCCCTCCCTCCTACACCATTCCTGCAGCCACGTGTTCAACTGCACTCTCTCCCTATTCCTAGCCTCGCTATCACGTGGCACCGGCAACAAACCAGAGATGACAACTCTGTCTGTCCTGGCTTTCAACTTCCAGCCGAACTCCCTAAACTTGTTTATTACCTCCACACCCCTTTTCCTACCTATGGCGTTGGTACCAATGTGCACCACGACTTCTGGCTGCTTCCCCTCCCCCTTAAGGATCCTGAAGACACGATCCGAGACATCCCTGGCCCTGGCACCCGGGAGGCAACATACCTTCCGGGAG
This sequence comes from Scyliorhinus torazame, assembly GCF_047496885.1. Taxonomy (NCBI): domain Eukaryota; kingdom Metazoa; phylum Chordata; class Chondrichthyes; order Carcharhiniformes; family Scyliorhinidae; genus Scyliorhinus; species Scyliorhinus torazame. Next base: position 547,811 of record NW_027307796.1, read on the forward strand.
TCTCGCTCGCGACCACAGAATCTCTTATCTATTCCCCTAACCATTGAATCTCCTACAACTATTGCTTTTCTATTCTCCCCCCTTCCTTTCTGAGCCCCAGAGCCAGACTCAGTGCCAGAGACCTGGCCGCTAGGGCCTTCCCCCGGTAGGTCATCCCCCCCAACAGCATCCAAAACGGTATACTTGTTTTGAAGGGGAACGGCCACGAGGGATCCCTGCACTGTCTGCCTGGTTGTTTTTTTCCCCCTGACTGTAACCCAGCTATTCTTGTCCTGTACCTTGGGTGTGGTTACCTCCCTGTAACTCTTCTCAATCACCCCCTCTGCCTCCCGGATGATCCGAAGTTCATCCAGCTTCAGCTCCAGTTCCCTAACACGGTCTTTGAGGAGCTGAAGTTGGGTGCACTTCCCGCAGGTATAGTCAGTGGGGACACCGGTGGTATCCCTCACCACCCACATCCTACAGGAGGAGCATGTAACTGGCCTAGCCTCCATCCCCTCTTACCTTACAGAATATAGCTGCTGTGTGGACTAACTAGATCTCCGCCCTCCGACCCTGCTCCCAGTCAGCTACACTTCCTGTAAACTCCTGGCTCTCTTCGCACTCTTTGCGGAAATGTCGGAAACAAAATGAAAGGAGCACCTTACTCCCTCCTCACCTAACTCCCTCGGTCACCAAACTCTCACTATCGCACTCAAAAAACACCAAATTCAGCACTCAGTGCAAACAAAGTCTGCACTGTAGGGGATCACTTTTATTCTGTGAATCGAGCCTCTGGAAATCTGGCCGAATCCAATTAACTAATTAACAAGCTCCAGCTGCAAGTGCCTAGAAGTAGAAGCCTGTTTAATGTCGGGCTCTGTTTAATTTTACTTTGTTCACTGTAGGGCACTGTTTCATTGTACTGTATTTAATGTCGGGCTCTGTTTAATTTTACCTTGTTCAGTGTAGGGCACTGTTTCATTGTACTGTATTTAATGTCGGTCTCTGTTTAATTATACATTGTTTACTGTAGGGCACTGTTTCATTGAACTGTATTTAATGTCGGGCTCTGTTTAACTTTACTTTGTACACTGTAGGGCACTGTTTCATTGTACCGTATTTAATGTCGGGCTCTGTTTAATTTTACCTTGCTCAGTGGAGGGCACTGTTACATTGTACTGTATTTAATGTCGTGCTCTGTTTAATTTTACATTGTTCACTGTAGCGCACTGTTTCATTGTACCGTATTTATTGTCGGGCTCTGTTTTATTTTACATTGTTCACAGTAGGGCCCTGTTTCATTGTACTGTATTTAATGTCGGGCTCTGTTTAATTTTACTTTGTTCACTGTAGTTCACTGTTTCATTGTACCGTATTTAATGTCGGGCTCTGTTTAATTTTACATTGTTGCTGGTAGGGCACTGTTTCATTGTACTGTATTTAATGTCGAGCTCTGTTTAATTTTACATTGTTGCTGGTAGGGCGCTGATTAATTGTACCGTATTTAATGTCGGGCTCTGTTTAATTTTACATTGTTCACTGTAGGGCACTGTTTCATTGTACTGTATTTAATGTCGGGCTCTGTTTAATTTTACATTGTTGCTGGTAGGGCGCTGATTAATTGTACCGTATTTAATGTCGGGCTCTGTTTAATTTTACATTGTTCACTGTAGGGCACTGTTTCATTGTACCGTATTTAATGTCGGGCTGTGTTATATTTTACATTGTTCACTGTAGGGCACTGTTTCATTGTAGCGTATTTAATGTCGGGCTCTGTTTTATTTTACCTTGTTCAGTGTAGGGCACTGTTTCATTGTACCGTATTTAATGTCGGGCTGTGTTATATTTTACCTTGTTCACTGTAGGTCACTGTTTCAGTGTACTGTATTTAATGTCGGGCTCTGTTTAATTTTACCTTGCTCAGTGTAGGGCACTGTTTCATTGTACCGTATTTAATGTCGGGCTCTGTTAGATTTTACCTTGTTCAGTGTAGGGCACTGTTTCATTGTACCGTATTTACTGTCGGGCTGTGTTTCATTGTACATTGTTCACTGTAGGGCACTGTTTCATTGTACCGTATTTAATGTCGGGCTGTGTTTAATTTTACATTGTTCAGTGTAGGGCACTGTTTCATTGTACTGTATTTAATGTCGGGCTCTGTTTAATTTTGCCTTGTTCACTGTAGGGCCCTGTTTCATTGTACTGTATTTAATGTCGGGCTCTGTTTAATTTTAGCTTGTTCAGTGTAGGGGACTGTTTCATTGTACCGTATTTAATGTCGGGCTCTGTTTAATTTTACTTTGTACACTGTAGGGCACTGTTTCATTGTGCTGTATTTAATGTCGGGCTGTGTTTAATTTTACATTGTTGACTGTAGGGCACTGTTTCATTGTACCGTATTTAATGTCGGGCTGTGTTTAATTGTACCTTGTTCACTGTAGGGCACTGTTTCATTGTACCGTATTTAATGTCGGGCTGTGTTTAATTTTACCTTGCTCAGTGGAGGGCACTGTTACATTGTACTGCGTTTAATGTCGTGCTCTGTTTAATTTTACATTGTTCACTCTAGCGCACTGTTTCATTGTACCGTATTTAATGCCGGGCTGTGATTAATTGTACATTGTTCACTGTAGGGCACTGTTTAATTGTACCGTATTTAATGTCGGGCTCTGTTTAATTTTACCTTGTTCACTGTAGGGCACTGTTTCATTGTACCGTATTTAATGTCGGGCTCTGTTTAATTTTACCTTGTTCACTGTAGGGCACTGTTTCATTGTACTGTATTTAATGTCGAGCTCTGATTAATTTTACATTGTTCACTGTAGGGCACTGTTTCATTGTACTGTATTTAATGTCGGGCTCTTTTTAATTTTACATTGTTCACTGTAGGGCACAGTTTCATTGTACCGTATTTAATGTCGGGCTCTGTTTAATTTTACCTTGTTCACTGTAGGGAACTATTTCATTGTACCGTTTTTAATGTCGGGCTCTGTTTAATTTTGCTTTGTACACTGTAGGGCACTGTTTCATGGTACCGTATTTAATGTCGGGCTCTGTTTAATTTTACAGCGTTCAATGTAGGGCACTGTTTCATTGTACTGTATTTAATGTCGGGCTCTGTTTAATTTTACATTGTTCAGTGTAGGGCACTGTTTCATTGCACCGTATTTAATGTCTGGCTCTGTTTAATTTGACCTTGTTCACTGTAGGGCACTGTTTCATTGTACTATATTTAATGTCGGGCTCTGTTTAACTTTACTTTGTACACTGTAGGGCACTGTTTCATTGTTCAGTATTTAATAGAACATAGAACATAGAAAATACAGCACAGAACAGGCCCATCGGCCCACGATGTTGTGCCGAACCTTTGTCCTAGATTAATCATAGATTATCATTGAATTTACAGTGCAGAAGGAGGCCATTCGGCCCTTTTAGTCTGCACCAGCTCTTGGAAAGAGCACCCTACCCAAACTCAACACCTCCACCCAACAGCAAGGGCAATTTGGACATTAAGGGCAATTTGTCATTGGCCAATTCACCTTACCCGCACATCTTTGGACTGTGGGAGGAAACCGGAGCACCCGGAGGAAACCCACGCAGACACGGGGAGGACGTGCATTCATATTTGTCCTTCCAAAATGGACAACCTCACACTTTTCAGGGTTAAACTCCATCTGCCACTTCTCAGCCCAGCTCTGCATCCTATCTATGTCTCTTTGCAGCCGACAACAGCCCTCCTTACTATCCACAACTCCACCAATCTTCGTATCGTCTGCACATTTACTGACCCACCCTTCAACTCCCTCATCCAAGTCATTAATGAAAATCACAAACAGCAGAGGACCCAGAACTGATCCCTGCGGTACACCACTGGTAACTGGGATCCAGTCTGAATATTTGCCATCCACCACCACTCTCTGACTTCTATCGGTTAGCCAGTTCGTTATCCAATTGGCCAAATTTCCCACTATCCCATGCCTCCTTATTTTGTGCAGAAGCCTACCATGGGGAACTTTATCAAATGCCTTACTAAAATCCATGTACACTACATCCACTGCTTTACCTTCATCCACATGCTTGGTCACCTCCTCAAAGAATTCAATAAGATTTGTAAGGCAAGACCTACCCCTCACAAATCCGTGCTGACTCTCCCTAATCAAGCAGTGTCTTTCCAGATGCTCAGAAATCCTATCCTTCAGTACCCTTTCCATTACTTTGCCTACCACCGAAGTAAGACTAACTGGCCTGAAATTCCCAGGGTTATCCCTAGTTCCTTTTTTGAACAGGGGCACGACATTCGCCACTCTCCAATCCCCTGGTACCACCCCTGTTGACAATGAGGACGAAAAGATAATTGCCAACGGCTCTGCAATTTCATCTCTTGCTTCCCATAGAATCCTTGGATATATCCCGTCAGGCCCGGGGGACTTGTCTATCCTTAAGTTTTTCAAAATGCCCAACACATCTTCCTTCGTAACAAGTATTTCCTCGAGCTTACCAATCTGTTTCACACTGTCCTCTCCAACAATATCGCCCCTCTCATTTGTAAATACAGAAGAAAAGTACTCATTCAAGACCTCTCCTATCTCTTCAGACTCAATACACAATCTCCCGCTACTGTCCCTGATCGGACCTACCCTAGCTCTAGTCATTCTCATATTTCTCACATATGTGTAAAAGGCCTTGGGGTTTTCCTTGATCCTACCCGCCAAAGATTGTTCATGCCCTCTCTTAGCTCTCCTAATCCCTTTCTTCAGTTCCCTCCTGGCTATCTTGTATCCCTCCAATGCCCTGTCTGAACCTTGTTTCCTCAGCCTTACATAAGTCACCTTTTTCCTCTTAACAAGACATTCAAGCTCTCTTGTCAACCATGGTTCCCTCACTCGACCATCTGTTCCCTGCCTGACAGGGACATACATATCAAGGACACGTAGCACCTGTTCCTTGAACAAGTTCCACATTTCACTTGTGTCCTTCCCTGCCAGCCTATGTTCCCAACTTATGCACTTCAATTCTTGTCTGACAACATCGTATTTACCCTTCCCCCAATTGTGAACCTTGCCCTGTTGCACGTACCTATCCCTCTCCATTACTAAAGTGAAAGTCACAGAATTGTGGTCACTATCTCCAAAATGCTCCCCCACTAACAAATCTATCACTTGCCCTGGTTCATTACCCAGTACTAAATCCAATATTGCCCCTCCTCTGGTTGGACAATCTACATACTGTGTTTGAAAAGCTTCCTGGACACACTGCACAAACACCACCCCATCCAAACTATTTGATCTAAAGAGTTTCCATTCAATATTTGGGAAGTTAAAGTCGCCCATGACTACTACCCTATGACTTCTGCACCTTTCCAAAATCTGTTTCCCAATCTGTTCCTCCACATCTCTGCTACTATTGGGGGGCCTATAGAAAACTCCTAACAAGGTGACTGCTCCTTTCCTATTTCTGACTTCAACCCATACTACCTCAATAGGGTGATACTCCTCGAACTGCCTTTCTGCAGCTGTTATACTATCTCTAATTAATAATGCCACGCCCCCCACCTCTTTTACCACCCTCCCTAATCTTATTGAAACATCTATAACCAGGGACCTCCAACAACCATTTCTGCCCCTCTTCTATCCAAGTTTCCGTGATGGCCACCACATCGTAGTCCCAAGTACCGATCCATGCCTTAAGTTCACCCACCTTATTCCTGATGCTTCTTGCGTTGAAGTATACACACTTCAACCCATCTCCGTGCCTGCAAATACTCTCCTTTGTCAGTGTTCCCTTCCCCACTGCCTCATTACAAGCTTTGGCGTCCTGAATATCGGCTACCTTAGTTGCTGGACTACAAATCCGGTTCCCATTCCCCTGCCAAATTAGTTTAAACCCTCCCGAAGAGTACTAGCAAACCTCCCTCCCAGGGAATTTTACATTGGACAGTGTAGGGCACTGTTTCATTGTACTGTATTTAATGCCGGGTTCTGTTTAATTTTACATTGGTCAGTGTAGGGCACTGTTTCATTGTACTGTATTTAATGTCGGGTTCTGTTTAATTTTACATTGTTCAGTGTAGGGCACTGTTTCATTGATCTGTATTGAATGTCGGGCTCTCTTTAATTTTACATTGTTGACTCAAAGGCACTATTTCATTGTACTGTATTTAATGTCGGGCTCTATTTAATGTTACCTTGTTCACTGTAGGGCACTGTTTCATTGTACCGTATTTAAACAGAGCTCGACATTAAATACAGAACAATGAAACAGTGCCCGAGAGTGTACAAAGTAAAGTTAAACAGAGCCCGACATTAAATACAGTTCAATGAAACAGTGCCCTACAGTAAACAATGTATAATTAAACAGAGCCCGACATTAAATACGGTACAATGAAACAGTGCCCTACAGTGAACAAAGTAAAATTAAACAGAGCCCGACATTAAATACAGAACAATGAAACAGTGCCCGAGAGTGTACAAAGTAAAGTTAAACAGAGCCCGACATTAAATACAGTTCAATGAAACAGTGCCCTACAGTAAACAATGTATAATTAAACAGAGCCCGACATTAAATACGGTACAATGAAACAGTGCCCTACAGTGAACAAAGTAAAATTAAACAGAGCCCGACATTAAACAGGCTTCTACTTCTCGGCACTTGCAGCTGGAGCTTGTTAATTAGTTAATTGGATTAGGCCAGTTTTCAGAGGCTAGATTCACAGTATAAAAGTGATCCCCTACAGTGCAGACTTTGGTTGCACTGAGTGCTGAATTTGGTGCTTTTTGAGTGCGATAGTGAGAGTTTAGTGACCGATGGAGTTAGGTGAGGAGGGAGTAAGGTGCTCCTTTCATTTTGTTTCCGACATTTCCGCAAAGAGTGCGAAGAGATCCAGGAGTTTACAGGAAGTGTAGCTGACTGGGAGCAGGGTCGGAGGGCAGGGATCTAGTTAGTCCACAGGGCAGCTATATTCTGTCAGGTCAGAGGGGATGGAGGCTAGGCCAGTTACATGCTCCTCCTGTAGGATGTGGGTGGTGAGGGATACCACCGGTGTCCCCACTGACTATACCTGCGGGAAGTGCACCCAACTTCAGCTCCTCAAAGACCGTGTTAGGGAACTGGAGCTGAAGCTGGATGAACTTCGGATCATCCGGGAGGCAGAGGGGGTGATTGAGAAGAGTTACACGGAGGTAACCACACCCAAGGTACAGGACAAGAATAGCTGGGTTACAGTCAGGGGGAAAGAAACAAACAGGCAGACTGTGCAGGGATCCCTCGTGGCCGTTCCCCTTCAAAACAAGTATACCGTTTTGGATGCTGTTGGGGGGGGGGGGGGGGGATGACCTACCGGGGGAAGGCCCGAGCGGCCAGGTCTCTGGCACTGAGTCTGGCTCTGGGGCTCAGAAGGGAAGGGGGGAGAATAGAAAAGCAATAGTTGTAGGAGATTCAATGGTTAGGGGAATAGATAGGAGATTCTGTGGTCGCGAGCGAGACTCCCGGAAGGTATGTTACCTCCCGGGTGCCAGGGCCAGGGATGTCTCGGATCGTGTCTTCAGGTTCCTTAAGGGGGAGGGGGAGCAGCCAGAAGTCGTGGTGCACATTGGTACCAACGACATAGGTAGGAAAAGGGGTGTGGAGGTAATAAACAAGTTTAAGGAGTTAGGCTGGAAGTTGAAAGCCAGGGCAGACAGAGTTGTCATCTCTGGTTTGTTGCCGGTGCCACGTGATAGCGAGGCTAGGAATAGGGAGAGAGTGCAGTTGAACACGTGGCTGCAGGAATGGTGTAGGAGGGAGGGCTTCAGGTATTTGGATAATTGGAGCGCATTCTGGGGAAGGTGGGACCTGTACAAGCAGGACGGGTTGCATCTGAACCAGAGGGGCACCAATATCCTGGGAGGAAGGTTTGCTAGTACTCTTCGGGAGGGTTTAAAATAATTTGGCAGGGGAATGGGAACCGGATTTGTAGTCCTGCAACTAAGGTAGCCGATATTCAGGACGCCAAAGCTTGTAATGAGGCAGTGGGAAAGGGAACACTGACAAAGGAGAGTATTTGCAGGCACGGAGATGGGTTGAAGTGTGTATACTTCAACGCAAGAAGCATCAGGAATAAGGTGGGTGAACTTAAGGCATGGATCGGTACTTGGGACTACGATGTGGTGGCCATCACGGAAACTTGGATAGAAGAGGGGCAGAAATGGTTGTTGGAGGTCCCTGGTTATAGATGTTTCAATAAGATTAGGGAGGGTGGTAAAAGAGGTGGAGGGCGTGGCATTATTAATTAGAGATAGTATAACAGCTGCAGAAAGGCAGTTTGAGGAGTATCACCCTATTGAGGTAGTATGGGTTGAAGTCAGAAATAGGAAAGGAGCAGTCACCTTGTTAGGAGTTTTCTATAGGCCCCCCAATAGTAGCAGAGATGTGGAGGAACAGATTGGGAAACAGGTTTTGGAAAGGTGCAGAAGTCATAGGGTAGTAGTCATGGGCGACTTTAACTTCCCAAATATTGAATGGAAACTCTTTAGATCAAATAGTTTGGATGGGGTGGTGTTTGTGCAGTGTGTCCAGGAAGCTTTTCTAACACAGTATGTAGATTGTCCAACCAGAGGAGGGGCAATATTGGATTTAGTACTGGGTAATGAACCAGGGCAAGTGATAGATTTGTTAGTGGGGGAGCATTTTGGAGATAGTGACCACAATTCTGTGACTTTCACTTTAGTAATGGAGAGGGATAGGTACGTGCAACAGGGCAAGGTTCACAATTGGGGGAAGGGTAAATACGATGTTGTCAGACAAGAATTGAAGTGCATAAGTTGGGAACATAGGCTGGCAGGGAAGGACACAAGTGAAATGTGGAACTTGTTCAAGGAACAGGTGCTACGTGTCCTTGATATGTATGTCCCTGTCAGGCAGGGAAGAGATGGTCGAGTGAGGGAACCATGGTTGACAAGAGAGGTTGAATGCCTTGTTAAGAGAAAAAATGTGACTTATGTAAGGCTGAGGAAACAAGGTTCAGACAGGGCATTGGAGGGATACAAGATAGCCAGGAGGGAACTGAAGAAAGGGATTAGGAGAGCTAAGAGAGGGCATGAACAATCTTTGGCGGGTAGGATCAAGGAAAACCCCAAGGCCTTTTACACATATGTGAGAAATATGAGAATGACTAGAGCGAGGGTAGGTCCGATCAAGGACAGTAGCGGGAGATTGTGTATTGAGTCTGAAGAGATAGGAGCGGTCTTGAATGAGTACTTTTCTTCTGTGTTTACAAATGAGAGGGGCGATATTGTTGGAGAGGACAGTGTGAAACAGATTGGTAAGCTCGAGGAAATACTTGTTAGGAAGGAAGATGTGTTGGGCATTTTGAAAAACTTGAGGATAGACAAGTCCCCCGGGCCTGACGGGATATATCCAAGGATTCTATGGGAAGCAAGAGATGAAATTGCAGAGCCGTTGGCAATTATCTTTTCGTCCTCACTGTCAACAGGGGTGGTACCAGGGGATTGGAGAGTGGCGAATGTCGTGCCCCTGTTCAAAAAAGGAACTAGGGATAACCCTGGGAATTACAGGCCAGTTAGTCTTACTTCGGTGGTAGGCAAAGTAATGGAAAGGGTACTGAAGGATAGGAATTCTGAGCATCTGGAAAGACACTGCTTGATTAGGGATAGTCTGCACGGATTTGTGAGGGGTAGGTCTTGCCTTACGAATCTTATTGAATTCTTTGAGGAGGTGACCAAGCATGTGGATGAAGGTAAAGCAGTGGATGTCGCGTACATGGATTTTAGTAAGGCATTTGATAAAGTTCCCCATGGTAGGCTCCTGCACAAAGTAAGGAGGCATGGGATAGTGGGAAATTTGGCCAGTTGGATAACGAACTGGCTAACCGATAGAAGTCAGAGAGTGGTGGTGGATGGCAAATATTCAGACTGGATCCCAGTTACCAGTGGTGTACCGCAGGGATCAGTTCTGGGTCCTCTGCTGTTTGTGATTTTCATTAATGACTTGGATGAGGGAGTTGAAGGGTGGGTCAGTAAATTTGCAGACGATACGAAGATTGGTGGAGTTGTGGATAGTAAGGAGGGCTGTTGTCGGCTGCAAAGAGACATAGATAGGATGCAGAGCTGGGCTGAGAAGTGGCAGATGGAGTTTAACCCTGAAAAGTGTGAGGTTGTCCATTTTGGAAGGACAAATATGAATGCGGAATACAGGGTTAACGGTAGAGTTCTTGGCATTGTGGAGGAGCAGAGAGACCTTGGGGTCTATGTTCATACATCTTTGAAAGTTGCCACTCAAGTGGATAGAGCTGTGAAGAAGACCTATGGTGTGCTCGCGTTCATTAACAGAGAGATTGAACTTAAGAGCCATGAGGTAATGATGCAGCTGTACAAAACTTTGGTAAGGCCACATTTGGAGTACTGTGTACAGTTCTGGTCGCCTCATTTTAGGAAGGATATGGAAGTTCTGGAAAAGGTGCAAAGAAGATTTACCAGGATGTTGCCTGGAATGGAGAGTAGGTCTTACGAGGAAAGGTTGAGGGTGCTAGGCCTTTTCTCATTCGAGCGGAGAAGGATGAGGGGCGACTTGATAGAGGTTTATAAGATGATCAGGGGAATAGATAGAGTAGACAGTCAGAGACTTTTTCCCCAGGTGGAACACACCATTACAAGGGGACATAAATTTAAGGTGAAAGGTGGAAGATATAGGAGGGATATCATAGGTAGGTTCTTTACCCAGAGAGTAGTGGGGGCATGGAATGCACTGCCTGTGGAAGCAGTTGAGTCGGAAACATTAGGGACCTTCAAGCAGCTGTTGGATAGGTACATGGATTACGGGAAAATGATATAGTGTAGATTTATTTGTTCTTAAGGGCAGCACGGTAGCACTGTGGGGAGCACAATTGCTTCACAGATCCATGGTCCCAGGTTCGATTGCAGCTTGGGTCATTCTCTGTGCGGTGTCTGCACGTCCTCCCCGTGTCTGCGTGGGTTTCCTCCGGGTGCTCCGGTTTCCTCCCACAGTCCAAAGATGTGCGGGTTAGGTGAATTGGCCAATGATAAATTGCCCTTAATGTCCAAATTGCCCTTGGTGTTGGGTGGAGGTGTTGAGTTTGGGTAGGGTGCTCGTTCCAAGAGCTGGTGCAGACTCAAAGGGCCGAATGGCCTCCTTCTGCACTGTAAATTCAATGATTATCTATGATTAATCTAGGACAAAGGTTCGGCACAACATCGTGGGCCGAAGGGCCTGTTCTGTGCTGTATTTTCTATGTTCTATGTTCTATTAAATACACAACAATGAAACAGTGCCCTACAGTGTACAAAGTAAAGTTAAACAGAGCCCGATATTAAATACAGTACAATGAAACATTGCCCTACAGTGAACAAGGTCAAATTAAACAGAGCCAGACATTAAATACGGTACAATGAAACAGTGTCCTACACTGAACAATGTAAAATTAAACAGAACCCGACATTAAATACAGGACAATGAAACAGTGCCCTACACTGACCAATGTAAAATTAAACAGAGCCCGACATTAAATACAGTACAATGAAACAGTGCCCTACAGTGAACAAGGTCAAATTAAACAGAGCCAGACATTAAATACGGTACAATGAAACAGTGTCCTACACTGAACAATGTAAAATTAAACAGAACCCGACATTAAATACAGGACAATGAAACAGTGCCCTACACTGACCAATGTAAAATTAAACAGAGCCCGACATTAAATACAGATCAATGAAACAGTGCCCAACATTGAACAATGTAAAATTAAACAGAGCCCGACATTAAATGCAGTACAATGAAACAGTGTCCTACACTGACCAAAGCAAAATTAAACAGCGCCCGACATTAAACACGGTTCAATAAAACAGTGCCCTACACTGAACAATGTAAAATTAAACAGAGCCCGACATTAAATACAGATCAATGAAACAGTGCTCTACACTGAACAATGTAAAATTAAACAGAGCCCGACATTAAATATGATACAATGAAACGGTGCCCTACAATCAACAATGTAAAATTAAACAGAGCCCGACATTAAATACGTTACAATGAAACAGTGCCCTACAGTGAACAAGGTAAAATTAAACAGAGCCAGACATTAAATACGGTACAATGAAACAGTGCCCTACAGTGAACAATGCAAAATTAAACAGAGCCCGACATTAAATACAGTACAATGAAACAGTGTCCTACACTGAACAATGTAAAATTAAACAGAGCCCGACATTAAATACGGTACAATGAAACGGTGCCCTTCAGTGTACAAAGTAAAATTAAACAGAGCCCGACATTAAATACGGTACAATGAAACAGTGCCCTACAGTGAACAATGTAAAATTAAACAGAGCCCGACATTAAATACAGTACAATGAAACGGTGCCCTTCAGTGTACAAAGTAAAATTAAACAGAGCCCGACATTAAATACGGTACAATGAAAGAGTGCTCTACACTGAACAATGTAAAATTAAACAGAGCCCGACATTAAATACGGTGCAATGAAACGGTGCCCTTCAGTGTACAAAGTAAAATTAAACAGAGCCCGACATTAAATACGGTACAATGAAACAGTGCCCTACAATGTACAAAGTAAAATTAAACAGAGCCCGACATTAAATACAGTACAATGAAACAGTGTCCTACACTGAACAATGTAAAATTAAACAGAGCCCGACATTAAATACGGTACAATGAAACGGTGCCCTTCAGTGTACAAAGTAAAATTAAACAGAGCCCGACATTAAATACGGTACAATGAAACAGTGCCCTACAGTGAACAATGTAAAATTAAACAGAGCCCGACATTAAATACAGTACAATGAAACGGTGCCCTTCAGTGTACAAAGTAAAATTAAACAGAGCCCGACATTAAATACGGTACAATGAAAGAGTGCTCTACACTGAACAATGTAAAATTAAACAGAGCCCGACATTAAATACGGTGCAATGAAACGGTGCCCTTCAGTGTACAAAGTAAAATTAAACAGAGCCCGACATTAAATACGGTACAATGAAACAGTGCCCTACAATGTACAAAGTAAAATTAAACAGAGCCCGACATTAAATACGGTACAATGAAACAGTGCCCGACAGTGAACAATGTAAAATTAATCAGAGCCCGACCTTAAATACGGTACAATGAAACAGTGCCCTACACTGAACAAGGTAAAATTAAACAGAGCCAGACATTAAATACGGTACAATGAAACAGTGCTCTACACTGAACAATGTAAAATTAAACAGAGCCCGACATTAAATACGGTACAATGAAACAGTGCCCTACACTGAACAATGTAAAATTAAACAGAGCCCGAGATTAAATACGGTACAATGAAACAGTGCCCTACAATGTACAAAGTAAAATTAAACAGAGCCCGACATTAAATACGGTACAATGAAACAGTGCCCGACAGTGAACAATGTAAAATTAAACAGAGCCCGACATTAAATACGGTACAATGAAACAGTGCCCTACACTGAACAAGGTAAAATTAAACAGAGCCAGACATTAAATACGGTACAATGAAACAGTGCTCTACACTGAACAATGTAAAATTAAACTGAGCCCGACATTAAATACAGTACAATGAAACGGTGCCCTACGGTGTACAAAGTAAAATTAAACAGAGCCCGACATTAAATACGGTACAATGAAACAGTGCCCTACAGTGAACAAGGTAAAATTAAACAGAGCCAGACATTAAATACGGTACAATGAAACAGTTCTCTACACTGAACAATGTAAAATTAAACAGAGCCCGACATTAAATACGGTACAATGAAACAGTGCCCTACAGTGAACAATGTAAAATTAAACAGAGCCCGACATTAAATACAGTACAATGAAACGGTGCCCTTCAGTGTACAAAGTAAAATTAAACAGAGCCCGACATTAAATACGGTACAATGAAACAGTGCTCTACACTGAACAATGTAAAATTAAACAGAGCCCGACATTAAATACGGTGCAATGAAACGGTGCCCTTCAGTGTACAAAGTAAAATTAAACAGAGCCCGACATTAAATACGGTACAATGAAACAGTGCCCTACAATGTACAAAGTAAAATTAAACAGAGCCCGACATTAAATACGGTACAATGAAACAGTGCCCGACAGTGAACAATGTAAAATTAATCAGAGCCCGACATTAAATACGGTACAATGAAACACTGCCCGACAGTGAACAATGTAAAATTAATCAGAGCCCGACATTAAATACGGTACAATGAAACAGTGCCCTACACTGAACAAGGTAAAATTAAACAGAGCCAGACATTAAATACGGTACAATGAAACAGTGCTCTACACTGAACAATGTAAAATTAAACAGAGCCCGACATTAAATACGGTACAATGAAACAGTGCCCTACACTGAACAATGTAAAATTAAACAGAGCCCGAGATTAAATACGGTACAATGAAACAGTGCCCTACAATGTACAAAGTAAAATTAAACAGAGCCCGACATTAAATACGGTACAATGAAACAGTGCCCGACAGTGAACAATGTAAAATTAATCAGAGCCCGACATTAAATACGGTACAATGAAACAGTGCCCTACACTGAACAAGGTAAAATTAAACAGAGCCAGACATTAAATACGGTACAATGAAACAGTGCTCTACACTGAACAATGTAAAATTAAACAGAGCCCGACATTAAATACGGTACAATGAAACAGTGCCCTACACTGAACAATGTAAAATTAAACAGAGCCCGAGATTAAATACGGTACAATGAAACAGTGCCCTACAATGTACAAAGTAAAATTAAACAGAGCCCGACATTAAATACGGTACAATGAAACAGTGCCCGACAGTGAACAATGTAAAATTAAACAGAGCCCGACATTAAATACGGTACAATGAAACAGTGCCCTACACTGAACAAGGTAAAATTAAACAGAGCCAGACATTAAATACGGTACAATGAAACAGTGCTCTACACTGAACAATGTAAAATTAAACAGAGCCCGACATTAAATACAGTACAATGAAACGGTGCCCTACGGTGTACAAAGTAAAATTAAACAGAGCCCGACATTAAATACGGTACAATGAAACAGTGCCCTACAGTGAACAAGGTAAAATTAAACAGAGCCAGACATTAAATACGGTACAATGAAACAGTTCTCTACACTGAACAATGTAAAATTAAACAGAGCCCGACATTAAATACGGTACAATGAAACAGTGCCCTACAGTGAACAAGGTAAAATTAAACAGAGCCCTACATTAAATACGGTACAATGAAACGGTGCCCTACAGTGTACAAAGTAAAATTAAACAGAGCCCGACATTAAATACGGTACAATGAAACAGTGCCCTACAGTGAACAAGGTAAAATTAAACAGAGCCCGACATTAAATACGGTACAATGAAACAGTGCCCTACAGTGAACAATGTACAATTAAACACAGCCCGACATTAAATACAGTACAATGAAACAGTGCTCTACACTGAACAATGTAAAATTAAACAGAGCCCGACATTAAATACGGTACAATGAAACGGTGCCCTACAGTGTACAAAGTAAAATTAAACAGAGCCCGACATTAAATACGGTACAATGAAACAGTGCCCTACAGTGAACAAGGTAAAATTAAACAGAGCCCGACATTAAATACGGTACAATGAAACAGTGCCCTACAGTGAACAAGGTAAAATTAATCAGAGCCCGACATTAAATACGGTAAAATGAAACAGTGCCCTACACTGAACAATGTAAAATTAAACAGAGCCCGTCATTAAATACGGTACAATGAAACAGTGACCTACAGTAAACAAGGCAAAATTAAGCAGAGCCCGACATTAAATACAGTACAATGAAACAGTGACCTACAGTAAACAAGGCAAAATTAAGCAGAGCCCGACATTAAATACAGTACAATGAAACAGTGACCTACAGTAAACAAGGCAAAATTAAACAGAGCCCGACATTAAATACAGATCAATGAATGAGTGCCCTACAATGAACAATGTAAAAATAAACAGAGCCCGACATTAAATACGGGACAATGAAACAGTGCCCGACAGTGAACAATGTAAAATTAAACAGAGCCCAACATTAAATACAGTACAATGAAACAGTGCCCTTCACTGAACAATGTAAAATTAAACACAGCCCGACATTAAATACAGTACAATGAAACAATGCCCTACAGTGAAGAATGTAAAATTAAACACATCCCGACATTAAATACCGTACAATGAAACAGTGACCTACAGTGAACAATGTAAAATTAAACATAGCCCGACATTAAATACGGTACAATGAAACAGTGCCCTACAGTGAACAATGTAAAATTAAACAGAGCACGACATTAAATACAGTACAATGTAACAGTGCCCTCAACTGAGCAAGGAAAAATTAAACACAGCCCGACATTAAATACGGTACAATGAAACAGTGCCCTACAGTGAACAATGTACAATTAAACACAGCCCGACATTAAATACGGTACAATGAAACAATGCCCTATAGTGAAGAATGTAAAATTAAACACATCCCGACATTAAATACCGTACAATGAAACAGTGACCTACAGTGAACAATGTAAAATTAAACATAGCCCGACATTAAATACGGTACAATGAAACAGTGCCCTACAGTGAACAATGTAAAATTAAACAGAGCACGACATTAAATACAGTACAATGTAACAGTGCCCTCAACTGAGCAAGGAAAAATTAAACACAGCCCGACATTAAATACGGTACAATGAAACAGTGCCCTACAGTGAACAATGTACAATTAAACACAGCCCGACATTAAATACGGTACAATGAAACAGTGCCCTACAGTGAACAATGTAAAATTAAACAGAGCCCGACATTAAATACGGTACAATGAAACAGTGCCCTACACTGAACAAAGTAAAATTAAACAGAGCCCGACATTAAATACGGTACAATGAAACAGTGCCCTACACTGAACAATGTAAAATTAAACACAGCCCGACATTAAATACGGTATAATGAAACAGTGACCTACACTGAACAAGGTAAAATTTAACAGAGCCCGACATTAAATACGGTACAATGAAACAGTGCCCTAATGTGAACAATGTAAAATAAAACACAGCCCGACATTAAATACAGTACAATGAAACAGTGCCCTACAGTGAACAATGTAAAATAAAACACAGCCCGACATTAAATACGGTACAATGAAACAGTGACCTACAGTGAACAAGGTAAAATTAAACAGAGCCCGACATTAAATACGGTACAATTAATCAGCGCCCTACCAGCAAAAATGTAAAATTAAACAGAGCCCGACATTAAATACGGTACAATGAAACAGTGCCCTACACTGAACAAGGTAAAATTAAACAGAGCCCGACATTAAATACGGTACAATGAAACAGTGCCCTACAGTGAACAAGGTAAAATTAAACATAGCCCGACATTAAATACAGTACAATGAAACAGTGGCCTACAGTGAACAATGTAAAATAAAACACAGCCCGACATTAAATACGGTACAATGAATCAGTGCCCTACCAGCAACAATGTAAAATTAAACAGAGCCCGACATTAAATACAGTACAATGAAACAGTGCCCTACAGTGAACAAAGTAAAATTAAACAGAGCCCGACATTAAATACGGTACAATGAAACAGTGCCCTACAAGCAACAAGGAAAAATTAAACAGAGCCCGACATTAAATACAGTACAATGAAACAGTGCCCTACAGTGAACAAGGTAAAATTAAACAAAGCCCGACATTAAATACAGTACAATGAAACAGTGACCTACAGTAAACAAGGCAAAATTAAACAGAGCCCTACATTAAATACGGTACAATGAATCAGTGCCCGACACTGAACAATGTAAAATTAAACACAGCCCGGCATTAAATACAGGACAATGAAACAGTGACCTACAGTAAACAAGGTAAAATTAAACAGAGCTCGACATTAAATACAGTACAATGTAACAGTGCACTGAACTGAGCAAGGAAAAATTAAACACAGCCCGACATCAAATACGGTACAATGAAACAGTGCCCTACAGTGAACAATGTACAATTAAACACAGCCCGACATTAAATACGGTACAATGAAACAGTGCCCTACAGTGAACAATGTACAATTAAACAGAGCCCGACATTAAATACGGTAAAATGAAACAGTGCCCTACACTAAAGAAGGTAAAATTAAACACAGCCTGACATTAAATACGGTACAATGAAACAGTGCCCTACACTGAACAAGGTAAAATTTAACAGAGCCCGACATTAAATACGATACAATGAAACAGTGCCCTACACTGAACAAGGTAAAATTAAACAGAGCCCGACATTAAATACGGTACAATGAAACAGTGCCCTACAGTGAACAATGTAAAATAAAACACAGCCCGACATTAAATACGGTACAATGAAACAGTGCCCTACACTGAACAAGGTAAAATTTAACAGAGCCCGACATTAAATACGATACAATGAAACAGTGCCCTACACTGAACAAGGTAAAATTAAACAGAGCCCGACATTAAATACGGTACAATGAAACAGTGCCCTACAGTGAACAATGTAAAATAAAACACAGCCCGACATTAAATACGGTACAATGAAACAGTGCCCTACCAGCAACAATGTAAAATTAAACAGAGCCCGACATTAAATACGGTACAATGAAACAGTGCCCTACCAGCAACAATGTAAAATTAAACAGAGCCCGACATTAAATACGGTACAATGAAACAGTGCTCTACAGTGAACAATGTAAAATAAAACACAGCCCGACATTAAATACGGTACAATAAATCAGTGCCCTACAGTGAACAATGTACAATTAAACACAGCCCGACATTATATACGGTACAATGAAACAGGGCTCTACTGTGAACAATGTAAAATAAAACAGAGCCCGACATTAAATACGGTACAATGAAACAGGGCTCTACTGTGAACAATGTAAAATAAAACAGAGCCCGACATTAAATACGGTACAATTAAACAGTGCCCTACAGTGAACAATGTAAAATTAAACAGAGCTCGACATTAAATACGGTACAATGAATCAGTGCCCTACACTGAACAAGGTAAAATTAAACAGAGCTCGACATTAAATACAGTACAATGAAACAGTGCCCTACACTGAACAATGTAAACTTAAACACAGCCCGACATTAAATACGGTACAATGAATCAGTGCCCTACACTGAACAAGGTAAAATTAAACAGAGCTCGACATTAAATACAGTACAATGAAACAGTGCCCTACAAGCAACAAGGAAAAATTAAACAGAGCTCGACATTAAATACGGGACAATGAAACAGTGCCCTACAGTGAACAATGTAAAATTAAACAGAGCACGACATTAAATACAGTACAATGTAACAGTGCCCTCCACTGAGCAAGGTAAAATTAAACACAGCCCGACATTAAATACAGTACAATGAAACAGTGCCCTACACTGAACAATGTAAAATTAAACAGAGCCCGACATTAAATACGGGACAATGAAACAGTGACCTACAGTAAACAAGGCAAAATTAAACAGAGCCCGACATTAAATACAGTACAATGAAACAGTGCCCTACACTGAACAATGTAAAATTAATCATAGCCCGACATTAAATACGGTACAATGAAACAGTGCCCGACAGTGAACAATGTACAATTAAACACAGCCCGACATTAAATACGGTACAATGAAACAGTGCCCGATAGTGAACAATGTAAAATTAAACACAGCCCGACATTAAATACGGTAAAATGAAACAGTGCCCGACAGTGAACAAGGTTAAATTAAACAGAGCTCGACATTAAATACAGTACAATGTAACAGTGCACTGAACTGAGCAAGGAAAAATTAAACACAGCCCGACATCAAATACGGTACAATGAAACAGTGCCCTACAGTGAACAATGTACAATTAAACACAGCCCGACATTAAATACGGTACAATGAAACAGTGCCCTACACTAAAGAAGGTAAAATTAAACACAGCCTGACATTAAATACGGTACAATGAAACAGTGCCCTACACTGAACAAGGTAAAATTTAACAGAGCCCGACATTAAATACGATACAATGAAACAGTGCCCTACACTGAACAAGGTAAAATTAAACAGAGCCCGACATTAAATACGGTACAATGAAACAGTGCCCTACAGTGAACAATGTAAAATAAAACACAGCCCGACATTAAATACGGTACAATTAATCAGTGCCCTACCAGCAACAATGTAAAATTAAACAGAGCCCGACATTAAATACGGTACAATGAAACAGTGCCCTACAGTGAACAATGTAAAATTTAACAGAGCCCGACATTAAATACGGTACAGTGAAACAGTGCCCTACACTGAACAAGGTAAAATTAAACACAGCCCGACATTAAATACGGTACAATGAAACAGTGCCCTACACTGAATAAGGTAAAATTAAACAGAGCCCGACATTAAATACGGTACAATGAAACAGTGCCCTACAGTGAACAATGTAAAATAAAACACAGCCCGACATTAAATACGGTACAGTGAAACAGTGCCCTACAGTGAACAATGTAAAATTAAACAGAGCTCGACATTAAATACGGTACAATGAATCAGTGCCCTACACTGAACAAGGTAAAATTAAACAGAGCTCGACATTAAATACAGTACAATGAAACAGTGCCCTACACTGAACAATGTAAACTTAAACACAGCCCGACATTAAATACGGTACAATGAATCAGTGCCCTACACTGAACAAGGTAAAATTAAACAGAGCTCGACATTAAATACAGTACAATGAAACAGTGCCCTACAAGCAACAAGGAAAAATTAAACAGAGCCCGACATTAAATACGGTACAATGAATCAGTGCCCTACAAGCTACAATGTAAAATTAAACAGAGCCCGACATTAAATACGGGACAATGAAACAGTGACCTACAGTAAACAAGGCAAAATTAAACAGAGCCCGACATTAAATACAGTACAATGAAACAGTGCCCTACACTGAACAATGTAAAATTAAACAGTGCCCGACATTAAATACGGTACAATGAAACAGTGACCTACAGTGAACAATGTACAATTAAACAGAGCCCGACATTAAATACAGTACAATGAAACAGTGCCCTACACTGAACAATGTAAAATTAATCATAGCCCGACATTAAATACGGTACAATGAAACAGTGCCCGACAGTGAACAATGTACAATTAAACACAGCCCGACATTAAATACGGTACAATGAAACAGTGCCCGATAGTGAACAATGTAAAATTAAACACAGCCCGACATTAAATACGGTAAAATGAAACAGTGCCCTACAGTGAACAAGGTAAAATTAAACAAAGCCCGACATTAAATACGGTGCAATGAAACAGTGCCCTACAGTCAACAAGGTAACATTAAACAGAACCCGACATTAAATACGGTACAATAAAACAGTGCCCTACACTGAACAATGTAAAATTAAACACAGCCCGACATTAAATACGGTGCAATGAATCAGTGCCCTACACTGAACAATGTAAAATTAAACACAGCCCGACATTAAATACGGTGCAATGAATCAGTGCCCTACACTGAACAATGTAAAATAAAACACAGCCCGACATTAAATACAGTACAATGAAACAGTGACCTACAGTGAACAATGTAAAATTAAACCGAGCCTGACATTAAATACAGTACAATGAAACAGTGACCTACAGTAAACAAGGCAAAATTAAACAGAGCCCGACATTAAATACAGTACAATGAAACAGTGTCCTACCAGCAACAATGTAAAATTAAACAGAGCCCGACATTAAATACGGTACAATGAAACAGTGCCCTACAGTGAACAAAGTAAAATTAAACAGAGCCCGACATTAAATACGGTACAATGAAACAGTGCCCTACTGTGAACAATGTAAAATAAAACAGAGCCCGACATTAAATACGGTACAATTAAACAGTGCCCTACAGTGAACAATGTAAAATTAAACAGAGCTCGACATTAAATACGGTACAATGAATCAGTGCCCTACACTGAACAAGGTAAAATTAAACAGAGCTCGACATTAAATACGGTACAATGAAACAGTGCCCTACAAGCAACAAGGAAAAATTAAACAGAGCCCGACATTAAATACGGTACAATGAAACAGTGCCCTACAGTGAATAATGTAAAATTAAACAGAGCACGACATTAAATACAGTACAATGTAACAGTGCCCTCCACTGAGCAAGGTAAAATTAAACACAGCCCGACATTAAATACAGTACAATGAAACAGTGCCCTACACTGAACAATGTAAAATTAAACACAGCCCGACATTAAATACAGTACAATGAAACAGTGCCCTACACTGAACAATGTAAAATTAAACAGAGCCCGACATTAAATACAGTACAATGAAACAGTGCCCTACACTGAACAATGTAAAATTAAACCGAGCCTGACATTAAATACAGTACAATGAAACAGTGCCCTACACTGAACAATGTAAAATTAAACAGAGCCCGACATTAAATACAGTACAATGAAACAGTGCCCTACAGTGAACAATGTACAATTAAACACAGCCCGACATTAAATACAGTACAATGAAACAGTGACCTACAGTAAACAAGGCAAAATTAAACAGAGCCCGACATTAAATACAGTACAATGAAACAGTGCCCTCCACTGAGGAAGGTAAAATTAAACACAGCCCGACATTAAGTACGGTACAATGAAACAGTGCCCTACAAGCAACGAGGTAAAATTAAACAGAGCCCGACATTAAATACAGCACAATAAAACAGTGCCCTACAGTGAACAATGTAAAATTAAACAGAGCCCGACATTAAATACGGTACAATGAAACAGTGCCCTACAAGCAACAAGGTAAAATTAAACAGCGCCCGACATTAAATACAGTACAATGAAACAGTGACCTACAGTGAACAATGTAAAATTAAACATAGCCCGACATTAAATACCGTGCAGTGAAACAGTGCCCTACACTGAACAATGTAAAATTAAACACAGCCCGACATTAAATACAGTGCAATGAATCAGTGCCCTACAAGCAACAAGGAAAAATTAAACAGAGCCCGACATTAAATACGGTACAATGAATCAGTGCCCTACAAGCTACAATGTAAAATTAAACAGAGCCCGACATTAAATACGGGACAATGAAACAGTGCCCTACAGTGAACAATGTAAAATTAAACAGAGCACGACATTAAATACAGTACAATGTAACAGTGCCCTCCACTGAGCAAGGTAAAATTAAACACAGCCCGACATTAAATACAGTACAATGAAACAGTGCCCTACACTGAACAATGTAAAATTAAACAGAGCCCGACATTAAATACGGGACAATGAAACAGTGACCTACAGTAAACAAGGCAAAATTAAACAGAGCCCGACATTAAATACAGTACAATGAAACAGTGCCCTACACTGAACAATGTAAAATTAAACAGTGCCCGACATTAAATACGGTACAATGAAACAGTGACCTACAGTGAACAATGTACAATTAAACAGAGCCCGACATTAAATACAGTACAATGAAACAGTGCCCTACACTGAACAATGTAAAATTAATCATAGCCCGACATTAAATACGGTACAATGAAACAGTGCCCGACAGTGAACAATGTACAATTAAACACAGCCCGACATTAAATACGGTACAATGAAACAGTGCCCGATAGTGAACAATGTAAAATTAAACACAGCCCGACATTAAATACGGTAAAATGAAACAGTGCCCTACAGTGAACAAGGTAAAATTAAACAAAGCCCGACATTAAATACGGTGCAATGAATCAGTGCCCTACACTGAACAATGTAAAATTAAACACAGCCCGACATTAAATACAGCACAATGAAACAGTGCCCTACAGTCAACAAGGTAACATTAAACAGAACCCGACATTAAATACGGTACAATAAAACAGTGCCCTACACTGAACAATGTAAAATTAAACACAGCCCGACATTAAATACGGTGCAATGAATCAGTGCCCTACACTGAACAATGTAAAATTAAACACAGCCCGACATTAAATACGGTGCAATGAATCAGTGCCCTACACTGAACAATGTAAAATAAAACACAGCCCGACATTAAATACAGTACAATGAAACAGTGACCTACAGTGAACAATGTAAAATTAAACCGAGCCTGACATTAAATACAGTACAATGAAACAGTGACCTACAGTAAACAAGGCAAAATTAAACAGAGCCCGACATTAAATACAGTACAATGAAACAGTGTCCTACCAGCAACAATGTAAAATTAAACAGAGCCCGACATTAAATACGGTACAATGAAACAGTGCCCTACAGTGAACAAAGTAAAATTAAACAGAGCCCGACATTAAATACGGTACAATGAAACAGTGCCCTACTGTGAACAATGTAAAATAAAACAGAGCCCGACATTAAATACGGTACAATTAAACAGTGCCCTACAGTGAACAATGTAAAATTAAACAGAGCTCGACATTAAATACGGTACAATGAATCAGTGCCCTACACTGAACAAGGTAAAATTAAACAGAGCTCGACATTAAATACGGTACAATGAAACAGTGCCCTACAAGCAACAAGGAAAAATTAAACAGAGCCCGACATTAAATACGGTACAATGAAACAGTGCCCTACAGTGAATAATGTAAAATTAAACAGAGCACGACATTAAATACAGTACAATGTAACAGTGCCCTCCACTGAGCAAGGTAAAATTAAACACAGCCCGACATTAAATACAGTACAATGAAACAGTGCCCTACACTGAACAATGTAAAATTAAACACAGCCCGACATTAAATACAGTACAATGAAACAGTGCCCTACACTGAACAATGTAAAATTAAACAGAGCCCGACATTAAATACAGTACAATGAAACAGTGCCCTACACTGAACAATGTAAAATTAAACCGAGCCTGACATTAAATACAGTACAATGAAACAGTGCCCTACACTGAACAATGTAAAATTAAACAGAGCCCGACATTAAATACAGTACAATGAAACAGTGCCCTACAGTGAACAATGTACAATTAAACACAGCCCGACATTAAATACAGTACAATGAAACAGTGACCTACAGTAAACAAGGCAAAATTAAACAGAGCCCGACATTAAATACAGTACAATGAAACAGTGCCCTCCACTGAGGAAGGTAAAATTAAACACAGCCCGACATTAAGTACGGTACAATGAAACAGTGCCCTACAAGCAACGAGGTAAAATTAAACAGAGCCCGACATTAAATACAGCACAATAAAACAGTGCCCTACAGTGAACAATGTAAAATTAAACAGAGCCCGACATTAAATACGGTACAATGAAACAGTGCCCTACAAGCAACAAGGTAAAATTAAACAGCGCCCGACATTAAATACAGTACAATGAAACAGTGACCTACAGTGAACAATGTAAAATTAAACATAGCCCGACATTAAATACCGTGCAGTGAAACAGTGCCCTACACTGAACAATGTAAAATTAAACACAGCCCGACATTAAATACAGTGCAATGAATCAGTGCCCTACACTGAACAATGTAAACTTAAACACAGCCCGACATTAAATACGGTACAATGAAACAGTGCCCTACAGTGAACAATGTACAATTACACGCAGCCCAACATTAAATACGGTACAATGAAACAGTGCCCTACAGTGAACAATGTACAATTAAACACAGCCCAACATTAAATACGGTAATATAAAACAGTGTCCTACACTGAACAAGGTAAAATTAAACAGAGTCCGACATTAAATACAGTACAATGAAACAGTGCCCTACAGTGAACAATGTACAATTAAACACAGCCCGACATTAAATACGGTACAATGAAACAGTGCCCTACAGTGAACAATGTACAATTAAACACAGCCCGACAGTTAATACGGTACAATGAAACAGTGCCTACACTGAACAAGGTAAAATTAAACAGAGCCCGACATTAAATACGGTACAATGAAACAGTGCCCTAATGTGAACAATGTAAAATAAAACAGAGCCCGACATTAAATACGGTACAATGAAACAGTGCCCTACAGTGAACAATGTAAAATTAAACAGAGCCAGACATTAAATACGGTACAATGAATCAGTGCCCTACCAGCAACAATGTAAAATTAAACAGAGCCCGACATTAAATACCGTACAATGAAACAGTGCCAACCAGTGAACAATGTAAAATTAAACAGAGCCCGACATTAAATACGGTACAATAAATCAGTGCCCTACACTGAACAATGTAAAATTAAACACAGCCCGAAATTAAATACAGTAAAATGAAACAGTGCCCTACAGTGAACAACGTAAAATTAAACAGAGCCCGACATTGAATACAGTACAATGAATCAGTGCCCTACACTGAACAAGGTAAAATTAAACACAGCCCGACATTAAATACGGTACAATGAAACAGTGCCCTACAAGCACCAAGGTAAAATTAAACAGAGCCCGACATTAAATACAGTGCAATGAAACAGTGCCCTACAGTGAACGATGTAAAATTAAACAGAGCTCGACATTAGATACAGTACAATGAAACAGTGCCCTACAAGCTACAATGTAAAATTAAACAGAGCTCGACATTAAATACGGTACAATGAAACAGTGCCCTACAAGAAACAAGGTAAAATTAAACAGAGCCCGACATTAAATACGGTACAATGAAACAGTGACCTACAGTGAACAAGGTAAAATTAAACGGAGCACGACATTAAATACAGTACAATGAAACAGTGCCCTACAAGCTACAATGTAAAATTAAACAGAGCTCGACATTAAATACAGTACAATGAAACAGTGCCCTACACTGAACAATGTAAAATTAATCAAAGCCCGACATTAAATACGGTACAATGAAACAGTGCCCGACAGTGAACAATGTACAATTAAACACAGCCCGACATTAAATACGGTACAATGAAACAGTGCCCGATAGTGAACAATGTAAAATTAAACACAGCCCGACATTAAATACGGTAAAATGAAACAGTGCCCGACAGTGAACAAGGTAAAATTAAACAGAGCTCGACATTAAATACAGTACAATGTAACAGTGCACTGAACTGAGCAAGGAAAAATTAAACACAGCCCGACATCAAATACGGTACAATGAAACAGTGCCCTACAGTGAACAATGTACAATTAAACACAGCCCGACATTAAATACGGTACAATGAAACAGTGCCCTACACTAAAGAAGGTAAAATTAAACACAGCCTGACATTAAATACGGTACAATGAAACAGTGCCCTACACTGAACAAGGTAAAATTTAACAGAGCCCGACATTAAATACGATACAATGAAACAGTGCCCTACACTGAACAAGGTAAAATTAAACAGAGCCCGACATTAAATACGGTACAATGAAACAGTGCCCTACAGTGAACAATGTAAAATAAAACACAGCCCGACATTAAATACGGTACAATTAATCAGTGCCCTACCAGCAACAATGTAAAATTAAACAGAGCCCGACATTAAATACGGTACAATGAAACAGTGCCCTACAGTGAACAATGTAAAATTTAACAGAGCCCGACATTAAATACGGTACAGTGAAACAGTGCCCTACACTGAACAAGGTAAAATTAAACACAGCCCGACATTAAATACGGTACAATGAAACAGTGCCCTACACTGAATAAGGTAAAATTAAACAGAGCCCGACATTAAATACGGTACAATGAAACAGTGCCCTACAGTGAACAATGTAAAATAAAACACAGCCCGACATTAAATACGGTACAGTGAAACAGTGCCCTACAGTGAACAATGTAAAATTAAACAGAGCTCGACATTAAATACGGTACAATGAATCAGTGCCCTACACTGAACAAGGTAAAATTAAACAGAGCTCGACATTAAATACAGTACAATGAAACAGTGCCCTACACTGAACAATGTAAACTTAAACACAGCCCGACATTAAATACGGTACAATGAATCAGTGCCCTACACTGAACAAGGTAAAATTAAACAGAGCTCGACATTAAATACAGTACAATGAAACAGTGCCCTACAAGCAACAAGGAAAAATTAAACAGAGCCCGACATTAAATACGGTACAATGAATCAGTGCCCTACAAGCTACAATGTAAAATTAAACAGAGCCCGACATTAAATACGGGACAATGAAACAGTGCCCTACAGTGAACAATGTAAAATTAAACAGAGCACGACATTAAATACAGTACAATGTAACAGTGCCCTCCACTGAGCAAGGTAAAATTAAACACAGCCCGACATTAAATACAGTACAATGAAACAGTGCCCTACACTGAACAATGTAAAATTAAACAGAGCCCGACATTAAATACGGGACAATGAAACAGTGACCTACAGTAAACAAGGCAAAATTAAACAGAGCCCGACATTAAATACAGTACAATGAAACAGTGCCCTACACTGAACAATGTAAAATTAAACAGTGCCCGACATTAAATACGGTACAATGAAACAGTGACCTACAGTGAACAATGTACAATTAAACAGAGCCCGACATTAAATACAGTACAATGAAACAGTGCCCTACACTGAACAATGTAAAATTAATCATAGCCCGACATTAAATACGGTACAATGAAACAGTGCCCGACAGTGAACAATGTACAATTAAACACAGCCCGACATTAAATACGGTACAATGAAACAGTGCCCGATAGTGAACAATGTAAAATTAAACACAGCCCGACATTAAATACGGTAAAATGAAACAGTGCCCTACAGTGAACAAGGTAAAATTAAACAAAGCCCGACATTAAATACGGTGCAATGAAACAGTGCCCTACAGTCAACAAGGTAACATTAAACAGAACCCGACATTAAATACGGTACAATAAAACAGTGCCCTACACTGAACAATGTAAAATTAAACACAGCCCGACATTAAATACGGTGCAATGAATCAGTGCCCTACACTGAACAATGTAAAATTAAACACAGCCCGACATTAAATACGGTGCAATGAATCAGTGCCCTACACTGAACAATGTAAAATAAAACACAGCCCGACATTAAATACAGTACAATGAAACAGTGACCTACAGTGAACAATGTAAAATTAAACCGAGCCTGACATTAAATACAGTACAATGAAACAGTGACCTACAGTAAACAAGGCAAAATTAAACAGAGCCCGACATTAAATACAGTACAATGAAACAGTGTCCTACCAGCAACAATGTAAAATTAAACAGAGCCCGACATTAAATACGGTACAATGAAACAGTGCCCTACAGTGAACAAAGTAAAATTAAACAGAGCCCGACATTAAATACGGTACAATTAAACAGTGCCCTACAGTGAACAATGTAAAATTAAACAGAGCTCGACATTAAATACGGTACAATGAATCAGTGCCCTACACTGAACAAGGTAAAATTAAACAGAGCTCGACATTAAATACGGTACAATGAATCAGTGCCCTACACTGAACAAGGTAAAATTAAACAGAGCTCGACATTAAATACGGTACAATGAAACAGTGCCCTACAAGCAACAAGGAAAAATTAAACAGAGCCCGACATTAAATACGGTACAATGAAACAGTGCCCTACAGTGAATAATGTAAAATTAAACAGAGCACGACATTAAATACAGTACAATGTAACAGTGCCCTCCACTGAGCAAGGTAAAATTAAACACAGCCCGACATTAAATACAGTACAATGAAACAGTGCCCTACACTGAACAATGTAAAATTAAACAGAGCCCGACATTAAATACAGTACAATGAAACAGTGCCCTACACTGAACAATGTAAAATTAAACAGAGCCCGACATTAAATACAGTACAATGAAACAGTGCCCTACACTGAACAATGTAAAATTAAACAGAGCCCGACATTAAATACAGTACAATGAAACAGTGCCCTACAGTGAACAATGTACAATTAAACACAGCCCGACATTAAATACAGTACAATGAAACAGTGACCTACAGTAAACAAGGCAAAATTAAACAGAGCCCGACATTAAATACAGTACAATGAAACAGTGCCCTCCACTGAGGAAGGTAAAATTAAACACAGCCCGACATTAAGTACGGTACAATGAAACAGTGCCCTACAAGCAACGAGGTAAAATTAAACAGAGCCCGACATTAAATACAGCACAATAAAACAGTGCCCTACAGTGAACAATGTAAAATTAAACAGAGCCCGACATTAAATACGGTACAATGAAACAGTGCCCTACAAGCAACAAGGTAAAATTAAACAGCGCCCGACATTAAATACAGTACAATGAAACAGTGACCTACAGTGAACAATGTAAAATTAAACATAGCCCGACATTAAATACCGTGCAGTGAAACAGTGCCCTACACTGAACAATGTAAAATTAAACACAGCCCGACATTAAATACAGTGCAATGAATCAGTGCCCTACAAGCAACAAGGAAAAATTAAACAGAGCCCGACATTAAATACGGTACAATGAATCAGTGCCCTACAAGCTACAATGTAAAATTAAACAGAGCCCGACATTAAATACGGGACAATGAAACAGTGCCCTACAGTGAACAATGTAAAATTAAACAGAGCACGACATTAAATACAGTACAATGTAACAGTGCCCTCCACTGAGCAAGGTAAAATTAAACACAGCCCGACATTAAATACAGTACAATGAAACAGTGCCCTACACTGAACAATGTAAAATTAAACAGAGCCCGACATTAAATACGGGACAATGAAACAGTGACCTACAGTAAACAAGGCAAAATTAAACAGAGCCCGACATTAAATACAGTACAATGAAACAGTGCCCTACACTGAACAATGTAAAATTAAACAGTGCCCGACATTAAATACGGTACAATGAAACAGTGACCTACAGTGAACAATGTACAATTAAACAGAGCCCGACATTAAATACAGTACAATGAAACAGTGCCCTACACTGAACAATGTAAAATTAATCATAGCCCGACATTAAATACGGTACAATGAAACAGTGCCCGACAGTGAACAATGTACAATTAAACACAGCCCGACATTAAATACGGTACAATGAAACAGTGCCCGATAGTGAACAATGTAAAATTAAACACAGCCCGACATTAAATACGGTAAAATGAAACAGTGCCCTACAGTGAACAAGGTAAAATTAAACAAAGCCCGACATTAAATACGGTGCAATGAATCAGTGCCCTACACTGAACAATGTAAAATTAAACACAGCCCGACATTAAATACAGCACAATGAAACAGTGCCCTACAGTCAACAAGGTAACATTAAACAGAACCCGACATTAAATACGGTACAATAAAACAGTGCCCTACACTGAACAATGTAAAATTAAACACAGCCCGACATTAAATACGGTGCAATGAATCAGTGCCCTACACTGAACAATGTAAAATTAAACACAGCCCGACATTAAATACGGTGCAATGAATCAGTGCCCTACACTGAACAATGTAAAATAAAACACAGCCCGACATTAAATACAGTACAATGAAACAGTGACCTACAGTGAACAATGTAAAATTAAACCGAGCCTGACATTAAATACAGTACAATGAAACAGTGACCTACAGTAAACAAGGCAAAATTAAACAGAGCCCGACATTAAATACAGTACAATGAAACAGTGTCCTACCAGCAACAATGTAAAATTAAACAGAGCCCGACATTAAATACGGTACAATGAAACAGTGCCCTACAGTGAACAAAGTAAAATTAAACAGAGCCCGACATTAAATACGGTACAATGAAACAGTGCCCTACTGTGAACAATGTAAAATAAAACAGAGCCCGACATTAAATACGGTACAATTAAACAGTGCCCTACAGTGAACAATGTAAAATTAAACAGAGCTCGACATTAAATACGGTACAATGAATCAGTGCCCTACACTGAACAAGGTAAAATTAAACAGAGCTCGACATTAAATACGGTACAATGAAACAGTGCCCTACAAGCAACAAGGAAAAATTAAACAGAGCCCGACATTAAATACGGTACAATGAAACAGTGCCCTACAGTGAATAATGTAAAATTAAACAGAGCACGACATTAAATACAGTACAATGTAACAGTGCCCTCCACTGAGCAAGGTAAAATTAAACACAGCCCGACATTAAATACAGTACAATGAAACAGTGCCCTACACTGAACAATGTAAAATTAAACACAGCCCGACATTAAATACAGTACAATGAAACAGTGCCCTACACTGAACAATGTAAAATTAAACAGAGCCCGACATTAAATACAGTACAATGAAACAGTGCCCTACACTGAACAATGTAAAATTAAACCGAGCCTGACATTAAATACAGTACAATGAAACAGTGCCCTACACTGAACAATGTAAAATTAAACAGAGCCCGACATTAAATACAGTACAATGAAACAGTGCCCTACAGTGAACAATGTACAATTAAACACAGCCCGACATTAAATACAGTACAATGAAACAGTGACCTACAGTAAACAAGGCAAAATTAAACAGAGCCCGACATTAAATACAGTACAATGAAACAGTGCCCTCCACTGAGGAAGGTAAAATTAAACACAGCCCGACATTAAGTACGGTACAATGAAACAGTGCCCTACAAGCAACGAGGTAAAATTAAACAGAGCCCGACATTAAATACAGCACAATAAAACAGTGCCCTACAGTGAACAATGTAAAATTAAACAGAGCCCGACATTAAATACGGTACAATGAAACAGTGCCCTACAAGCAACAAGGTAAAATTAAACAGCGCCCGACATTAAATACAGTACAATGAAACAGTGACCTACAGTGAACAATGTAAAATTAAACATAGCCCGACATTAAATACCGTGCAGTGAAACAGTGCCCTACACTGAACAATGTAAAATTAAACACAGCCCGACATTAAATACAGTGCAATGAATCAGTGCCCTACACTGAACAATGTAAACTTAAACACAGCCCGACATTAAATACGGTACAATGAAACAGTGCCCTACAGTGAACAATGTACAATTACACGCAGCCCAACATTAAATACGGTACAATGAAACAGTGCCCTACAGTGAACAATGTACAATTAAACACAGCCCAACATTAAATACGGTAATATAAAACAGTGTCCTACACTGAACAAGGTAAAATTAAACAGAGTCCGACATTAAATACAGTACAATGAAACAGTGCCCTACAGTGAACAATGTACAATTAAACACAGCCCGACATTAAATACGGTACAATGAAACAGTGCCCTACAGTGAACAATGTACAATTAAACACAGCCCGACAGTTAATACGGTACAATGAAACAGTGCCTACACTGAACAAGGTAAAATTAAACAGAGCCCGACATTAAATACGGTACAATGAAACAGTGCCCTAATGTGAACAATGTAAAATAAAACAGAGCCCGACATTAAATACGGTACAATGAAACAGTGCCCTACAGTGAACAATGTAAAATTAAACAGAGCCAGACATTAAATACGGTACAATGAATCAGTGCCCTACCAGCAACAATGTAAAATTAAACAGAGCCCGACATTAAATACCGTACAATGAAACAGTGCCAACCAGTGAACAATGTAAAATTAAACAGAGCCCGACATTAAATACGGTACAATAAATCAGTGCCCTACACTGAACAATGTAAAATTAAACACAGCCCGAAATTAAATACAGTAAAATGAAACAGTGCCCTACAGTGAACAACGTAAAATTAAACAGAGCCCGACATTGAATACAGTACAATGAATCAGTGCCCTACACTGAACAAGGTAAAATTAAACACAGCCCGACATTAAATACGGTACAATGAAACAGTGCCCTACAAGCACCAAGGTAAAATTAAACAGAGCCCGACATTAAATACAGTGCAATGAAACAGTGCCCTACAGTGAACGATGTAAAATTAAACAGAGCTCGACATTAGATACAGTACAATGAAACAGTGCCCTACAAGCTACAATGTAAAATTAAACAGAGCTCGACATTAAATACGGTACAATGAAACAGTGCCCTACAAGAAACAAGGTAAAATTAAACAGAGCCCGACATTAAATACGGTACAATGAAACAGTGACCTACAGTGAACAAGGTAAAATTAAACGGAGCACGACATTAAATACAGTACAATGAAACAGTGCCCTACAAGCAACAATGTACAATTAAACACAGCCCGACATTAAATACAGTACAATGAAACAGTGACCTACAGTGAACAATGTAAAATTAAATCTAGCCCGACATTAAATACGGTACAGTGAAACAGTGCCCTACACTGAACAATGTAAAATTAAACACAGCCCGACATTAAATACGGTACAATGAAACAGTGCCCGACAGTGAACAATGTACAATTAAACACAGCCCAACATTAAATACGGTACAATGAAACAGTGCCCTACAGTGAACAATGTACAATTAAACACAGCCCAACATTAAATACGGTACAATGAAACAGTGTCCTACAGTGAACAATGTACAATTAAACACATCCCGTCATTAAATACGGTAATATGAAAGAGTGCCCTACACTGAACAAGGTAAAATTAAACACAGCCCGACATTAAATACGGTACAATGAAACAGTGCCCTACACTGAACAATGTAAAATTAAACACAGCCCGATATTAAATGCGGTACAATGAAACAGTGCCCTCCGCTGAACAAGGTAAAATTAAACAGAGCCCGACATTAAATACAGTACAATGAAACAGTGCCCTACACTGAACAAGGTAAAATTAAACAGAGCCCGACATTAAATACGGTACAATGAAACAGTGCCCTACAGTGAACAAGGTAAAATTTAACAGAGCCCGACAATAAATACAGTCCAATGAAACAGTGCCCTACATGCAACGAGGTAAAATTAAACAGAGCCCGTCATTAAATACAGTACAATGAAACAGTGCCCTACAGTGAAAAATGTAAAATTAAACAGAGCCCGACATTAAATACGGTACAATGAAACAGTGCCCTACAAGCAACATGGTAAAATTAAACAGAGCCCGACATTAAATACAGTGCAATGAAACAGTGCCCTACAGTGAACAATGTAAAATTAATCACAGCCCGACATTAAATACAGTACAATGTAACAGTGCCCTACAGTGAACAATGTACAATTAAACACAGCGCGACATTAAATACGGTACAATGAAACAGTGCCCTACAGTGAACAATGTACAATTAAACACAGCGCGACATTAAATACAGTACAATGAAACAGTGCCCTACAGTGAAGAATGTAAAATTAAACAGAGCCCGACATTAAATACGGTACAATGAAACAGTGCCCTACTGTGAACAAGGTAAAATTAAACAGAGCCCGACATTAAATACGGTACAATGAAACAGTGCCCTACAAGCAACAAGGTAAAATTAAACAGCGCCCGACATTAAGTACAGTACAATAAAACAGTGACCTACAGTGAACAATGTAAAATTAAACAGAGCCCGACATTAAATACAGTGCAATGAAACAGTGCCCTACACTGAACAATGTAAAATAAAACACAGCCCGACATTAAATACAGTACAATGAAACAGTGCCCTACAGTGAACGATGTAAAATTAAACAGAGCCCGACATTAAATACAGTACAATGAAACAGTGCCCTACAAGCTACAATGTAAAATTAAACAGAGCTCGACAGTAAATACGGTACAATGAAACAGTGCCCTACAAGAAACAAGGTAAAATTAAACAGAGACCAACATTAAATACGGTAGAATGAAACAGTGCCCTACACTGAACAAGGTAAAATTAAACACAGCCCGACATTAAATACGGTGCAATGAAACAGTGACCTACAGTGAACAATGTAAAATTAAACAGAGCCCGACATTAAATACGGTACAGTGAAACAGTGCCCTACACTGAACAATGTAAAATTAAACAGAGCCCGACATTAAATACGGTGCAATGAAACAGTGCCCTACAGTGAACAAGGTAAAATTAAACAGAGCCCGACATTAAATACGGTACAATGAAACAGTGCCCTACAGTGAACAAGGTAAAATTAAACAGAGCCCGACATTAAATACGGTACAATGAAACAATGCCCTACAGGGAACAATGTACAATTAAACACAGCCCGACATTAAATACAGTACAATGAAACAGTGCCCTACAAGCAACAATGTACAATTAAACACAGCCCGACATTAAATACAGTACAATGAAACAGTGACCTACAGTGAACAATGTAAAATTAAATCTAGCCCGACATTAAATACGGTACAGTGAAACAGTGCCCTACACTGAACAATGTAAAATTAAACACAGCCCGACATTAAATACGGTACAATGAAACAGTGCCCGACAGTGAACAATGTACAATTAAACACAGCCCAACATTAAATACGGTACAATGAAACAGTGTCCTACAGTGAACAATGTACAATTAAACACATCCCGTCATTAAATACGGTAATATGAAAGAGTGCCCTACACTGAACAAGGTAAAATTAAACACAGCCCGACATTAAATACGGTACAATGAAACAGTGCCCTACACTGAACAATGTAAAATTAAACACAGCCCGATATTAAATGCGGTACAATGAAACAGTGCCCTCCGCTGAACAAGGTAAAATTAAATAGAGCCGGACATTAAATACAGTACAATGAAACAGTGCCCTACAGTGAACAATGTACAATTAAACACAGCCCGACATTAAATACGGTACAATTAAACAGTGCCCTACAGTGAACAATGTACAATTAAACACGGCCCGACAGTAAATACGGTACAATGAAACAGTGCCCTACACTGAACAAGGTAAAATTAAACAGAGCCCGTCATTAAATACGGTACAATGAAACAGTGCCCTACACTGAACAAGGTAAAATTAAACAGAGCCCGACATTAAATACGGTACAATGAAACAGTGCCCTACAGTGAACAAGGTAAAATTTAACAGAGCCCGACATTAAATACAGTCCAATGAAACAGTGCCCTACAAGCAACGAGGTAAAATTAAACAGAGCCCGTCATTAAATACAGTACAATAAAACAGTGACCTACAGTGAACAATGTAAAATTAAACATAGCCCGACATTAAATACGGTACAGTGAAACAGTGCCCTATACTGAACAATGTAAAATTAAACACAGCCCGACTTTAAATACAGTACAATGAATCAGTGCCCTACACTGAACAATGTAAACTTAAACACAGCCCGACATTAAATACGGTACAATGAAACAGAGCCCGACATTAAATACAGGACAACGAAACAGTGCCCAACAGTGAACAAGGTAAAATTAAACAGAGCCCAACATTAAATACAGCACAATGAAACAATGCCCTGCAGTGAAGAATGTAAAATTAAACACAGCCCGACATTAAATACAGTACAATGAAACAGTGACCTACAGTGAACAGTGTAAAATTAAACATAGCCCGACATTAAATACCGTGCAGTGAAACAGTGCCCTACAATGAACAATGTAAAATTAAACACAGCCCGACATTGAATACAGTACAATGAATCAGTGCCCTACACTGAACAATGTAAACTTAAACACAGCCCGACATTAAATACGGTACAATGAAACAGTGCCCTACAGTGAACAATGTACAATTACACACAGCCCAACATTAAATACGGTACAATGAAACAGTGCCCTACAGTGAACAATGTACAATTAAACACAGCCCAACATTAAATACGGTAATATAAAACAGTGTCCTACACTGAACAATGTAAAATTAAACAGAGCCCGCAATTAAATACAGTACAATGAAACAGTGCCCTACAGTGAACAATGTACAATTAAACACAGCCCGACATTAAATACGGTACAATGAAACAGTGCCCTACAGTGAACAATGTACAATTAAACACAGTCCGACAGTAAATACGGTACAATGAAACAGTGCCCTACACTGAACAAGGTAAAATTAAACAGAGCCCGACATTAAATACGGTACAATGAAACAGTGCCCTAATGTGAACAATGTAAAATAAAACAGAGCCCGACATTAAATACGGTACAATGAAACAGTGCCCTACAGTGAACAATGTAAAATTAAACACAGCCCGACATTAAATACGGTGCAATGAATCAGTGCCCTACCAGCAACAATGTAAAATTAAACACAGCCCGAAATTAAATACGGTACAGTGAAACAGTGCCCTACAGTGAACAACGTAAAATTAAACAGAGCCCGACATTAAATACAGTACAATGAAACAGTGCCCTACAAGCAACGAGGTAAAATTAAACAGAGCCCGACATTAAATACAGTACAATGAAACAGTGCCCTACAAGCTACAATGTAAAATTAAACAGAGCTCGACATTAAATACGGTACAATGAAACAGTGCCCTACAAGCAACAATGTACAATTAAACACAGCCCGACATTAAATACATTACAATGAAACAGTGACCTACAGTGAACAATGTAAAATTAAATCTAGCCCGACATTAAATACGGTACAATGAAACAGTGTCCTACAGTGAACAATGTACAATTAAACACAGCCCAACATTAAATACGGTACAATGAAACAGTGTCCTACAGTGAACAATGTACAATTAAACACACCCCGTCATTAAATACGGTAATATGAAAGAGTGCCCTACACTGAACAAGGTAAAATTAAACACAGCCCGACATTAAATACGGTACAATGAAACAGTGCCCTACACTGAACAATGTAAAATTAAACACAGCCCGATATTAAATGCGGTACAATGAAACAGTGCCCTCCACTGAACAAGGTAAAATTAAACAGAGCCCGACATTAAATACAGTACGATGAAACAGTGCCCTACAGTGAACAATGTACAATTAAACACAGCCCGACATTAAATACGGTACAATGAAACAGTGCCCTACAGTGAACAATGTACAATTAAATACAGCCCGACAGTAAATACGGTACAATGAAACAGTGCCCTACACTGAACAAGGTAAAATTAAACAGAGCCCATCATTAAATACGGTACAATGAAACAGTGCCCTACACTGAACAAGGTAAAATTTAACAGAGCCCGACATTAAATACGGTACAATGAAACAGTGCCCTACAGTGAACAATGTAAAATTAAACACAGCCCGACATTAAATACAGTACAATGAAACAGTGCCCTACAGTGAACAAGGTAAAATTCAACAGAGCCCGACATTAAATACAGTACAATGAAACAGTGCCCTACAAGCAATGAGGTAAAATTAAACAGAGCCCGACATTAAATACAGCACAATGAAACAGTGCCCTACAGTGAAAAATGTAAAATTAAACACAGCCCGACATTAAATACGGTACAATGAAACAGTGCCCTACAAGCTACAATGTAAAATTAAACAGAGCTCGACATTAAATACGGTACAATGAAACAGTGCCCTACAAGCAACAAGGTCAAATTAAACAGAGCCCAACATTAAATACGGTAGAATGAAACAGTGCACTACACTGAACAATGTAAAATTAAACACAGCCCGACATTAAATACGGTGCAATGAAACAGTGACCTACAGTGAACAAGGTAAAATTAAACAGAGCCCGACATTAAATACGGTACAATGAAACAGTGCCCTACAAGCAACAAGGAAAATTAAACAGCGCCCGACATTAAGTCCAGTACAATGAAACAGTGACCTACAGTGAACAATGTAAAATTAAACATCGCCCGACATTAAATACGGTACAGTGAAACAGTGCCCTACACGGAACAATGTAAAATTAAACACAGCCCGACATTAAATACAGGACAATGAATCAGTGCCCTACACTGAACAATGTAAACTTAAACACAGCCCGACATTAAATA
This sequence comes from Scyliorhinus torazame, assembly GCF_047496885.1. NCBI lineage: Eukaryota > Metazoa > Chordata > Chondrichthyes > Carcharhiniformes > Scyliorhinidae > Scyliorhinus > Scyliorhinus torazame. The sequence goes on from NW_027307796.1 coordinate 587,504, forward strand.
CGGTACAATGAAACAGTGCCCTACAGTGAACAATGTACAATTAAACACAGCCCAACATTAAATACGGTACAATGAAACAGTGTCCTACAGTGAACAATGTACAATTAAACACAGCCCGACATTAAATACGGTAATATGAAACAGTGCCCTACACTGAACAAGGTAAAATTAAACACAGCCCGACATTAAATACGGTACAATGAAACAGAGCCCGACATTAAATACAGTACACTGAAACATTGACCTACAGTAAACAAGGCAAAATTAAACAGAGCCCGACATTAAATACAGTACAATGAAACAGTGCCCTTCACTGAACAATGTAACATTAAACAGAGCCCGACATTAAATACGGGACAATGAACCAGTGCCCGACAGTGAACAAGGTAAAATTAAACAGAGCCCAACATTAAATACGGTACAATGAAACAATGCCCTGCAGTGAAGAATGTAAAATTAAACACAGCCCGACATTAAATACAGTACAATGAAACAGTAACCTACAGTGAACAATGTAAAATTAAACATAGCCCGACATTAAATACGGTACAATGAAACAGTGCCCTACAGTGAACAATGTAAAATTAAACAGAGCACGACATTAAATAAAGTACAATGTAACCGTGCCCTCCACTGAGCAAGGTAAAATTAAACACAGCCCGACATTAAATACAGTACAATGAAACAGTGCCCTACAGTGAACAATGTAAAATTAAACAGAGCACGACATTAAATACAGTACAATGTAACAGTGCCCTCCACTGAGCAAGGTAAAATTAAACACAGCCCGACATTAAATACGGTACAATGAAACAGTGCCCTACAGTGAACAATGTACAATTAAACAGAGCCCAACATTAAATACGGTACAATGAAACAGTGCCCTACAGTGAACAATGTACAATTAAACACAGCCCGACATTAAATACGGTACAGTGAAACAGTGCCCTACACTGAACAAGGTAAAATTAAACACAGCCCGACATTAAATACGTTACAATGAAACAGTGCCCTACACTGAACAATGTAAAATTAAACACAGCCCGACATTAAATACGGTACAATGAAACAGTGCCCTACACTGAACAAGGTAAAATTAAACAGAGCCCGACATTAAATACAGTACAATGAAACAGTGCCCTACAGTGAACAATGTACAATTAAACACAGCCCAACATTAAATACGGTACAGTGAAACAGTGCCCTACACTGAACAAGGTAAAATTAAACACAGCCCGACATTAAATACGTTACAATGAAACAGTGCCCTACACGGAACAATGTAAAATTAAACACAGCCCGACATTAAATACGGTACAATGAAACAGTGCCCTACAGTGAACAATGTAAAATTAAACACAGCCCGACATTAAATACGGTACAATGAAACAGTGCACTACACTGAACAATGTAAAATTAAACACAGCCCGACATTAAATACGGTCCAATGAAACAGTGACCTACAGTGAACAAGGTAAAATTAAACAGAGCCCGACAGTAAATACGGTACAATGAAACAGAGCCCTACAAGCAACAAGGTAAAATTAAACAGAGCCCGAGATTAAAGACAGGAGAATGAAACAGTGCCCTACACTGAATAATGTAAAGTTAAACAGAGCCCGACATTAAATACGGTGCAATGAAACAGTGACCTACAGTGAATAATGTAAACTTAAACACAGCCCGACATTAAATACGGTAAAATGAAACAGTGCCCTACACTGAACAAGGTAAAATTAAACAGATCCCGACATTAAATACGGTAAAATGAAACAGTGCCCGACACTGAACAAGGTAAAATTAAACAGAGCCCGACATTAAATACAGTACAATGAAACAGTACCCTACACTGAACAATGTAAACTTAAACGCAGCCCGACATTAAATACGGTACAATGAATCAGTGCCCTCCACTGAACAATGTAAAATTAAACACAGCCCGGCATTAAATACAGGACAATGAAACAGTGACCTACAGTAAACAAGGCAAAATTAAACAGAGCCCGATATTAAAGACAGTACAATGAAACAGTGCCCTACACTGAATAATGTAAAATTAAACAGAGCCCGACATTAAATATGGGACAATGAAACCGTGCCCAACAGTGAACAAGGTAAAATTAAACAGAGCCCAACATTAAATACAGCACAATGAAACAATGCCCTGCAGTGAACAATGTAAAGTTAAACACAGCCCGACATTAAATACGGTACAATGAATCAGTGCCCTACCAGCAACAATGTAAAATTAAACAGAGCCCGACATTAAATACGGTACAATGAATCAGTGCCCTACACTGAACAAGGTAAAATTAAACACAGCCCGACATTAAATACGGTACAATGAAACAGTGCCCTACACTGAACAATGTAAAATTAAACACCCCCGACATTAAATACGGTACAATGAAACAGTGCCCTACACTGAACAAGGTAAAATTAAACAGAGCCCGACATTAAATACAATACAATGAAACAGTGCCCTACAGTGAACAATGTACAATTAAACACAGCCCGACATTAAATACGGTACAATGAAACAGTGCCCTACAGTGAACAATGTACATTTAAACACAACCCGACAGTAAATACGGTACAGTGAAACAGTGCCCTACACTGAACAAGGTAAAATTAAACAGAGCCCGACATTAAATACGGTACAATGAAACAGTGCCCTACACTGAACAAGGTAAAATTAAACAGAGCCCGACATTAAATACAGTACAATGAAACAGTGCCCTACAGTGAACAATGTACAATTAAACACAGCCCGACATTAAATACGGTACAATGAAACAGTGCCCTACAGTGAACAATGTACAATTAAACACAGCCCGACAGTAAGTACGGTACAATGAAACAGTGCCCTACACTGAACAAGGTAAAATTAAACAGAGCCCGACATTAAATACGGTACAATGAAACAGTGCCCTACACTGAACAAGGTAAAATTAAACAGAGCCCGACATTAAATACGGTACAATGAATCAGTGCGCTACAGTGAACAACGTAAAATTAAACTGAGCCCGACATTAAATACAGCAAAATGAAACAGTGCCCTACAGTGAACAAGGTAAAATTAAACAGAGACCGACATTAAATACAGTGCAATGAAACAGTGCCCTACAGTGAACAATGTAAAATTAAACACAGCCCGACATTAAATACAGTACAATGAAGCAGTGACCTACAGTGAACAAGGTAAAATTAAACAGAGCCCGACATTAAATACAGTACAATGAAACAGTGCCCTACTAGCTACAATGTAAAATTAAACAGAGCTCGACATTAAATACGGTACAATGAAACAGTGCACTACACTGAACAATGTAAAATTAAACACAGCCCGACATTAAATACGGTGCAATGAAACAGTGACCTACAGTGAACAAGGTAAAATTAAACATAGCCCGACATTAAATACGGTACAATGAAACAGTGCCCTACAAGCAACAAGGTAAAATTAAACAGAGCCCGACATTAAATACGGTGCAATGAAACAGTGACCTACAGTGAACAATGTAAACTTAAACACAGCCCGACATTAAATACGGTACAATGAATCAGTGCCCTACACTGAACAATGTAAAATTAAACACAGCCCGGCATTAAATACAGTACAATGAAACAGTGCCCTACACTGAACAATGTAAAATTAAACAGAGCCCGACATTAAATACAGTACACTGAAACAGTGACCTACAGTAAACAAGGCAAAATTAAACAGAGCCCGACATTAAAGACAGTACAATGAAACAGTGCCCTACACTGAATAATGTAAAATTAAACAGAGCCCGACATTAAATACGGGACAATGAAACAGTGCCCGACAGTGAACAAGGTAAAATTAAACAGAGCCCAGCATTAAATACAGCACAATGAAACAATGCCCTACAGTGAACAATGTAAAGTTAAACACAGCCCGACATTAAATACGGGACAACGAAACAGTGCCCTACAAGCAACAAGGTAAAATTAAACAGAGCCCAACATTAAATACAGTACAATGAAACAGTGCACTACACTGAACAATGTAAAATTAAACACAGCCCGACATTAAATACGGTGCAATGAAACAGTGACCTACAGTGAACAAGGTAAAATTAAACATAGCCCGACATTAAATACGGTACAGTGAAACAGTGCCCTACACTGAACAATGTAAACTTAAACACAGCCCGACATTAAATACGGTTCAATGAATCAGTGCCCTACACTGAACAATGTAAAATTAAACACAGCCCGGCATTAAATACAGTACAATGAAACAGTGACCTACAGTAAACAAGGCAAAATTAAACAGAGCCCGACATTAAAGACAGTACAATGAAACAGTGCCCTACACTGAATAATGTAAAATTAAACAGAGCCCGACATTAAATACGGGACAATGAAACAGTGCCCGACAGTGAACAAGGTAAAATTAAACAGAGCCCAGCATTAAATACAGCACAATGAAACAATGCCCTACAGTGAACAATGTAAAGTTAAACACAGCCCGACATTAAATACGGTAAAATGAAACAGTGCCCTACACTGAACAAGGTAAAATTAAACAGAGCCCGACATTAAATATGGCACAATGAAACAGTGCCCTACACTGAATAAGGTAAAATTAAACACAGCCCGACATTAAATACAGTACAATGAAACAGTGCCCTACAGTAAACAAGGCAAAATTAAACAGAGCCCGACATTAAATACAGTACAATGAAACAGTGCCCTACACTGAACAATGTAACATTAAACAGAGCCCGACATTAAATACGGGACAACGAAACAGTGCCCGACAGTGAACAAGGTAAAATTAAACAGAGTCCAACATTAAATACAGCACAATGAAACAGTGCCCTACACTGAACAATGTAAAGTTAAACAGAGCCCGACATTAAATACGGTACAATGAAACAGTGCCCTACACTGAACAAGGTAAAATTAAACAGAGCCCGACATTAAATACGGTACAATGAAACAGTGCCCAACCAGCAACAATGTAAAATTAAACAGAGCCCGACATTAAATACGGTACAATGAAACAGTGCCCTACAGTGAACAATGTAACATTAAACAGAGCCCGACATTAAATACGGTACAATGAAACAGTGCCCGACACTGAACAATGTAAAATTAAACAGAGCCCGACATTAAATACGGTACAATGAAACAGTGCCCAACCAGCAACAATGTAAAATTAAACAGAGCCCGACATTAAATACGGTACAATGAAACAGTGCCCTACAGTGAACAATGTAACATTAAACAGAGCCCGACATTAAATACGGTACAATGAAACAGTGCCCTACAGTGAACAACGTAAAATTAAACAGAGCCCGGCATTTAATACCGTACAATGAAACAGGGCCCTAATGTGAACAATGTAAAATAAAACAGAGCCCGACATTAAATACGGTACAATGAAACAGTGCCCTACAGTGAACAAGGTAAAATTAAACAGAGCCCGACATTAAATACAGTGCAATGAAACAGTGCCCTACAGTGAACAATGTAAAATTAAACAGAGCCCGACATTAAATACGGTACAATGAAACAGTGCCCTACAAGCAACAAGGTAAAATTAAACAGAGCCCGACATTAAATACAGTGCAATGAAACAGTGCCCTACAGTGAACAATGTAAAATTAAACACAGCCCGACATTAAATACAGTACAATGAAACAGTGACCTACAGTGAACAAGGTAAAATTAAACAGAGCCCGACATTAAATACAGTACAATGAAACAGTGCCCTACAAGCTACAATGTAAAATTAAACAGAGCTCGACATTAAATACGGTACAATGAAACAGTGCCCTACAAGCAACAAGGTAAAATTAAACAGAGCCCAACATTAAATACAGCACAATGAAACAGTGCACTACACTGAACAATGTAAAATTAAACATAGCCCGACATTAAATACCGTGCAGTGAAACAGTGCCCTACACTGAACAATGTAAAATTAAACACAGCCCGACATTAAATACAGTACAATGAATCAGTGCCCTACACTGAACAATGTAAACTTAAACACAGCCCGACATTAAATACGGTACAATGAAACAGTGCCCTACAGTGAACAATGTACAATTTAACACAGCCCGACATTAAATACGGTACAATGAAACAGTGCCCTACAGTGAACAATGTACAATTATACACAGCCCGACAGTAAATACGGTACAATGAAACAGTGCCCTACACTGAACAAGGTAAAATTAAACAGAGCCCGACATTAAATACGGTACAATGAAACAGTGCCCTAATGTGAACAATGTAAAATAAAACAGAGCCCGACATTAAATACGGTACAATGAAACAGTGCCCTACAGTGAACAATGTAAAATTAAACACAGCCCGATATTAAATACGGTACAATGAAACAGTGCCCTACAAGCAACAAGGTAAAATTAAACAGAGCCCGACATTAAATACAGTGCAATGAAACAGTGCCCTACAGTGAACGATGTAAAATTAAACAGAGCCCGACATTAAATACAGTACAATGAAACAGTGCCCTACAAGCTACAATGTAAAATTAAACAGAGCTCGACATTAAATACGGTACAATGAAACAGTGCCCTACAAGCAACAAGGTAAAATTAAACAGAGCCCAACATTAAATACGGTAGAATGAAACAGTGCCCTACACTGAACAATGTAAAATTAAACACAGCCCGACATTAAATACGGTACAATGAAACAGTGCCCTACAGTGAACGATGTAAAATTAAACAGAGCCCGACATTAAATACAGTACAATGAAACAGTGCCCTACAAGCTACAATGTAAAATTAAACAGAGCTCGACATTAAATACGGTACAATGAAACAGTGCCCTACAAGCAACAAGGTAAAATTAAACTGAGCCCGACATTAAATACGGTGCAATGAAACAGTGACCTACAGTGAACAAGGTAAAATTAAACAGAGCCCGACATTAAATACTGTACAATGAAACAGTGCCCTACAAGCAACAATGTACAATTAAACACAGCCCGACATTAAATACAGTTCAATGAAACAGTGACCTACAGTGAACAATGTAAAATTAAATCTAGCCCGACATTAAATACGGTACAGTGAAACAGTGCCCTACACTGAACAATGTAAAATTAAACACAGCCCGACATTAAATACGGTACAATGAAACAGTGCCCGACAGTGAACAATGTACAATTAAACACAGCCCAACATTAAATACGGTACAATGAAACAGTGCCCTACAGTGAACAATGTACAATTAAACACAGCCCAACATTAAATACGGTACAATGAAACAGTGTCCTACAGTGAACAATGTACAATTAAACACATCCCGTCATTAAATACGGTAATATGAAAGAGTGCCCTACACTGAACAAGGTAAAATTAAACACAGCCCGACATTAAATACGGTACAATGAAACAGTGCCCTACACTGAACAATGTAAAATTAAACACAGCCCGACATTAAATACGGTACAATTAAACAGTGCCCTACAGTGAACAATGTACAATTAAACACGGCCCGACAGTAAATACGGTACAATGAAACAGTGCCCTAGACTGAACAAGGTAAAATTAAACAGAGCCCGTCATTAAATACGGTACAATGAAACAGTGCCCTACACTGAACAAGGTAAAATTAAACAGAGCCCGACATTAAATACGGTACAATGAAACAGTGCCCTACAAGCAACAAGGTAAAATTTAACAGAGCCCGACATTAAATACAGTACAATGAAACAGTGCCCTACAAGCAACGAGGTAAAATTAAACAGAGCCCGACATTAAATACAGTACAATGAAACAGTGCCCTACACTGAACAATGTAAAATTAAACAGAGCCCGACATTTAATACAGTACAATGAAACAGTGCCCTACAGTGAAAAATGTAAAATTAAACAGAGCCCGACATTAAATACGGTACAATGAATCAGTGCCCTATACTGAACAATGTAAAATTAAACAGAGCCCGACATTAAATACGGTACAATGAAACAGTGCCCTACAAGCAACAAGGTAAAATTAAACACAGCCCGACATTAAATACGGTACAATGAAACAGTGCCCTACAGTGAACAATGTACAATTAAACACAGCCCAACATTAAATACGGTAATATAAAACAGTGTCCTACACTGAACAAGGTAAAATTAAACAGAGCCGGACATTAAAAACAGTACAATGAAACAGTGCCCTACAGTGAACAAGGTAAAATTAAACAGAGCCCGACATTAAACACAGTACAATGAAACAGTGCCCTACAAGCAACGAGGTAAAATTAAACAGAGCCCGACATTAAATACAGCACAATAAAACAGTGCCCTACAGTGAACAATGTAAAATTAAACAGAGCCCGACATTAAATACGGTACAATGAAACAGTGCCCTACAAGCAACAAGGTAAAATTAAACAGCGCCCGACATTAAATACAGTACAATGAAACAGTGACCTACAGTGAACAATGTAAAATTAAACATAGCCCGACATTAAATACCGTGCAGTGAAACAGTGCCCTACACTGAACAATGTAAAATTAAACACAGCCCGACATTAAATACAGTGCAATGAATCAGTGCCCTACACTGAACAATGTAAACTTAAACACAGCCCGACATTAAATACGGTACAATGAAACAGTGCCCTACAGTGAACAATGTACAATTACACACAGCCCAACATTAAATACGGTACAATGAAACAGTGCCCTACAGTGAACAATGTACAATTAAACACAGCCCAACATTAAATACGGTAATATAAAACAGTGTCCTACACTGAACAAGGTAAAATTAAACAGAGTCCGACATTAAATACAGTACAATGAAACAGTGCCCTACAGTGAACAATGTACAATTAAACACAGCCCGACATTAAATACGGTACAATGAAACAGTGCCCTACAGTGAACAATGTACAATTAAACACAGCCCGACAGTAAATACGGTACAATGAAACAGTGCCTACACTGAACAAGGTAAAATTAAACAGAGCCCGACATTAAATACGGTACAATGAAACAGTGCCCTAATGTGAACAATGTAAAATAAAACAGAGCCCGACATTAAATACGGTACAATGAAACAGTGCCCTACAGTGAACAATGTAAAATTAAACAGAGCCCGACATTAAATACGGTACAATGAATCAGTGCCCTACCAGCAACAATGTAAAATAAAACAGAGCCCGACATTAAATACGGTACAATGAAACAGGGCCCTAATGCGAACAATGTAAAATAAAACAGAGCCCGACATTAAATACCGTACAATGAAACAGTGCCAACCAGTGAACAATGTAAAATTAAACAGAGCCCGACATTAAATACGGTACAATAAATCAGTGCCCTACACTGAACAATGTAAAATTAAACACAGCCCGAAATTAAATACAGTAAAATGAAACAGTGCCCTACAGTGAACAACGTAAAATTAAACAGAGCCCGACATTGAATACAGTACAATGAAACAGGGCCCTAATGTGAACAATGTAAAATAAAACAGAGCCCGACATTAAATACCGTACAATGAAACAGTGCCCTACAGTGAACAAGGTAAAATTAAACACAGCCCGACATTAAATACGGTACAATGAAACAGTGCCCTACAAGCACCAAGGTAAAATTAAACAGAGCCCGACATTAAATACAGTGCAATGAAACAGTGCCCTACAGTGAACGATGTAAAATTAAACAGAGCCCGACATTAGATACAGTACAATGAAACAGTGCCCTACAAGCTACAATGTAAAATTAAACAGAGCTCGACATTAAATACGGTACAATGAAACAGTGCCCTACAAGAAACAAGGTAAAATTAAACAGAGACCAACATTAAATACGGTAGAATGAAACAGTGCCCTACACTGAACAATGTAAAATTAAACACAGCCCGACATTAAATACGGTGCAATGAAACAGTGACCTACAGTGAACAAGGTAAAATTAAACAGAGCCCGACATTAAATACGGTACAATGAAACAGTGACCTACAGTGAACAAGGTAAAATTAAACGGAGCACGACATTAAATACAGTACAATGAAACAGTGCCCTACAAGCAACAATGTACAATTAAACACAGCCCGACATTAAATACAGTACAATGAAACAGTGACCTACAGTGAACAATGTAAAATTAAATCTAGCCCGACATTAAATACGGTACAGTGAAACAGTGCCCTACACTGAACAATGTAAAATTAAACACAGCCCGACATTAAATACGGTACAATGAAACAGTGCCCGACAGTGAACAATGTACAATTAAACACAGCCCAACATTAAATACGGTACAATGAAACAGTGCCCTACAGTGAACAATGTACAATTAAACACAGCCCAACATTAAATACGGTACAATGAAACAGTGTCCTACAGTGAACAATGTACAATTAAACACATCCCGTCATTAAATACGGTAATATGAAAGAGTGCCCTACACTGAACAAGGTAAAATTAAACACAGCCCGACATTAAATACGGTACAATGAAACAGTGCCCTACACTGAACAATGTAAAATTAAACACAGCCCGATATTAAATGCGGTACAATGAAACAGTGCCCTCCGCTGAACAAGGTAAAATTAAACAGAGCCCGACATTAAATACAGTACAATGAAACAGTGCCCTACACTGAACAAGGTAAAATTAAACAGAGCCCGACATTAAATACGGTACAATGAAACAGTGCCCTACAGTGAACAAGGTAAAATTTAACAGAGCCCGACATTAAATACAGTCCAATGAAACAGTGCCCTACATGCAACGAGGTAAAATTAAACAGAGCCCGTCATTAAATACAGTACAATGAAACAGTGCCCTACAGTGAAAAATGTAAAATTAAACAGAGCCCGACATTAAATACGGTACAATGAAACAGTGCCCTACAAGCAACATGGTAAAATTAAACAGAGCCCGACATTAAATACAGTGCAATGAAACAGTGCCCTACAGTGAACAATGTAAAATTAATCACAGCCCGACATTAAATACAGTACAATGTAACAGTGCCCTACAGTGAACAATGTACAATTAAACACAGCGCGACATTAAATACGGTACAATGAAACAGTGCCCTACAGTGAACAATGTACAATTAAACACAGCGCGACATTAAATACAGTACAATGAAACAGTGCCCTACAGTGAAGAATGTAAAATTAAACAGAGCCCGACATTAAATACGGTACAATGAAACAGTGCCCTACTGTGAACAAGGTAAAATTAAACAGAGCCCGATATTAAATACGGTACAATGAAACAGTGCCCTACAAGCAACAATGTAAAATAAAACACAGCCCGACATTAAATACAGTACAATGAAACAGTGCCCTACAGTGAACGATGTAAAATTAAACAGAGCCCGACATTAAATACAGTACAATGAAACAGTGCCCTACAAGCTACAATGTAAAATTAAACAGAGCTCGACAGTAAATACGGTACAATGAAACAGTGCCCTACAAGAAACAAGGTAAAATTAAACAGAGACCAACATTAAATACGGTAGAATGAAACAGTGCCCTACACTGAACAAGGTAAAATTAAACACAGCCCGACATTAAATACGGTGCAATGAAACAGTGACCTACAGTGAACAATGTAAAATTAAACAGAGCCCGACATTAAATACGGTACAGTGAAACAGTGCCCTACACTGAACAATGTAAAATTAAACAGAGCCCGACATTAAATACGGTGCAATGAAACAGTGCCCTACAGTGAACAAGGTAAAATTAAACAGAGCCCGACATTAAATACGGTACAATGAAACAGTGCCCTACAGTGAACAAGGTAAAATTAAACAGAGCCCGACATTAAATACGGTACAATGAAACAATGCCCTACAGGGAACAATGTACAATTAAACACAGCCCGACATTAAATACAGTACAATGAAACAGTGCCCTACAAGCAACAATGTACAATTAAACACAGCCCGACATTAAATACAGTACAATGAAACAGTGACCTACAGTGAACAATGTAAAATTAAATCTAGCCCGACATTAAATACGGTACAGTGAAACAGTGCCCTACACTGAACAATGTAAAATTAAACACAGCCCGACATTAAATACGGTACAATGAAACAGTGCCCGACAGTGAACAATGTACAATTAAACACAGCCCAACATTAAATACGGTACAATGAAACAGTGTCCTACAGTGAACAATGTACAATTAAACACATCCCGTCATTAAATACGGTAATATGAAAGAGTGCCCTACACTGAACAAGGTAAAATTAAACACAGCCCGACATTAAATACGGTACAATGAAACAGTGCCCTACACTGAACAATGTAAAATTAAACACAGCCCGATATTAAATGCGGTACAATGAAACAGTGCCCTCCGCTGAACAAGGTAAAATTAAACAGAGCCGGACATTAAATACAGTACAATGAAACAGTGCCCTACAGTGAACAATGTACAATTAAACACAGCCCGACATTAAATACGGTACAATTAAACAGTGCCCTACAGTGAACAATGTACAATTAAACACGGCCCGACAGTAAATACGGTACAATGAAACAGTGCCCTACACTGAACAAGGTAAAATTAAACAGAGCCCGTCATTAAATACGGTACAATGAAACAGTGCCCTACACTGAACAAGGTAAAATTAAACAGAGCCCGACATTAAATACGGTACAATGAAACAGTGCCCTACAGTGAACAAGGTAAAATTTAACAGAGCCCGACATTAAATACAGTCCAATGAAACAGTGCCCTACAAGCAACGAGGTAAAATTAAACAGAGCCCGTCATTAAATACAGTACAATAAAACAGTGACCTACAGTGAACAATGTAAAATTAAACATAGCCCGACATTAAATACGGTACAGTGAAACAGTGCCCTATACTGAACAATGTAAAATTAAACACAGCCCGACTTTAAATACAGTACAATGAAACAGTGCCCTACACTGAACAATGTAAAATTAAACACAGCCCGACATTGAATACAGTACAATGAATCAGTGCCCTACACTGAACAATGTAAACTTAAACACAGCCCGACATTAAATACGGTACAATGAAACAGTGCCCTACAGTGAACAATGTACAATTACACACAGCCCAACATTAAATACGGTACAATGAAACAGTGCCCTACAGTGAACAATGTACAATTAAACACAGCCCAACATTAAATACGGTAATATAAAACAGTGTCCTACACTGAACAATGTAAAATTAAACAGAGCCCGCAATTAAATACAGTACAATGAAACAGTGCCCTACAGTGAACAATGTACAATTAAACACAGCCCGACATTAAATACGGTACAATGAAACAGTGCCCTACAGTGAACAATGTACAATTAAACACAGTCCGACAGTAAATACGGTACAATGAAACAGTGCCCTACACTGAACAAGGTAAAATTAAACAGAGCCCGACATTAAATACGGTACAATGAAACAGTGCCCTAATGTGAACAATGTAAAATAAAACAGAGCCCGACATTAAATACGGTACAATGAAACAGTGCCCTACAGTGAACAATGTAAAATTAAACACAGCCCGACATTAAATACGGTGCAATGAATCAGTGCCCTACCAGCAACAATGTAAAATTAAACACAGCCCGAAATTAAATACGGTACAGTGAAACAGTGCCCTACAGTGAACAACGTAAAATTAAACAGAGCCCGACATTAAATACAGTACAATGAAACAGTGCCCTACAAGCAACGAGGTAAAATTAAACAGAGCCCGACATTAAATACAGCACAATGAAACAGTGCCCTACAGTGAACAATGTAAAATTAAACAGAGCCCGACATTAAATACGGTACAATGAAACAGTGCCCTACAAGCAACAAGGTAAAATTAAACAGAGCCCGACATTAAATACAGTGCAATGAAACAGTGCCCTACAGTGAACAATGTAAAATTAAACAGAGCCCGACATTAAATACAGTACAATGAAACAGTGCCCTACAAGCTACAATGTAAAATTAAACAGAGCTCGACATTAAATACGGTACAATGAAACAGTGCCCTACAAGCAACAATGTACAATTAAACACAGCCCGACATTAAATACATTACAATGAAACAGTGACCTACAGTGAACAATGTAAAATTAAATCTAGCCCGACATTAAATACGGTACAATGAAACAGTGTCCTACAGTGAACAATGTACAATTAAACACAGCCCAACATTAAATACGGTACAATGAAACAGTGTCCTACAGTGAACAATGTACAATTAAACACACCCCGTCATTAAATACGGTAATATGAAAGAGTGCCCTACACTGAACAAGGTAAAATTAAACACAGCCCGACATTAAATACGGTACAATGAAACAGTGCCCTACACTGAACAATGTAAAATTAAACACAGCCCGATATTAAATGCGGTACAATGAAACAGTGCCCTCCACTGAACAAGGTAAAATTAAACAGAGCCCGACATTAAATACAGTACAATGAAACAGTGCCCTACAGTGAACAATGTACAATTAAACACAGCCCGACATTAAATACGGTACAATGAAACAGTGCCCTACAGTGAACAATGTACAATTAAATACAGCCCGACAGTAAATACGGTACAATGAAACAGTGCCCTACACTGAACAAGGTAAAATTAAACAGAGCCCATCATTAAATACGGTACAATGAAACAGTGCCCTACACTGAACAAGGTAAAATTAAACAGAGCCCGACATTAAATAAGGTACAATGGAACAGTGCCCTACAGTGAACAATGTAAAATTAAACACAGCCCGACATTAAATACAGTACAATGAAACAGTGCCCTACAGTGAACAAGGTAAAATTCAACAGAGCCCGACATTAATACAGTACAATGAAACAGTGCCCTACAAGCAATGAGGTAAAATTAAACAGAGCCCGACATTAAATACAGCACAATGAAACAGTGCCCTACAGTGAAAAATGTAAAATTAAACACAGCCCGACATTAAATACGGTACAATGAAACAGTGCCCTACAAGCTACAATGTAAAATTAAACAGAGCTCGACATTAAATACGGTACAATGAAACAGTGCCCTACAAGCAACAAGGTCAAATTAAACAGAGCCCAACATTAAATACGTTAGAATGAAACAGTGCACTACACTGAACAATGTAAAATTAAACACAGCCCGACATTAAATACGGTGCAATGAAACAGTGACCTACAGTGAACAAGGTAAAATTAAACAGAGCCCGACATTAAATACGGTACAATGAAACAGTGCCCTACAAGCAACAAGGAAAATTAAACAGCGCCCGACATTAAGTCCAGTACAATGAAACAGTGACCTACAGTGAACAATGTAAAATTAAACATCGCCCGACATTAAATACGGTACAGTGAAACAGTGCCCTACACGGAACAATGTAAAATTAAACACAGCCCGACATTAAATACAGGACAATGAATCAGTGCCCTACACTGAACAATGTAAACTTAAACACAGCCCGACATTAAATACGGTACAATGAAACAGTGCCCTACAGTGAACAATGTACAATTAAACACAGCCCAACATTAAATACGGTACAATGAAACAGTGTCCTACAGTGAACAATGTACAATTAAACACAGCCCGACATTAAATACGGTAATATGAAACAGTGCCCTACACTGAACAAGGTAAAATTAAACACAGCCCGACATTAAATACGGTACAATGAAACAGAGCCCGACATTAAATACAGTACACTGAAACATTGACCTACAGTAAACAAGGCAAAATTAAACAGAGCCCGACATTAAATACAGTACAATGAAACAGTGCCCTTCACTGAACAATGTAACATTAAACAGAGCCCGACATTAAATACGGGACAATGAACCAGTGCCCGACAGTGAACAAGGTAAAATTAAACAGAGCCCAACATTAAATACGGTACAATGAAACAATGCCCTGCAGTGAAGAATGTAAAATTAAACACAGCCCGACATTAAATACAGTACAATGAAACAGTAACCTACAGTGAACAATGTAAAATTAAACATAGCCCGACATTAAATACGGTACAATGAAACAGTGCCCTACAGTGAACAATGTAAAATTAAACAGAGCACGACATTAAATAAAGTACAATGTAACCGTGCCCTCCACTGAGCAAGGTAAAATTAAACACAGCCCGACATTAAATACAGTACAATGAAACAGTGCCCTACAGTGAACAATGTAAAATTAAACAGAGCACGACATTAAATACAGTATAATGTAACAGTGCCCTCCACTGAGCAAGGTAAAATTAAACACAGCCCGACATTAAATACGGTACAATGAAACAGTGCCCTACAGTGAACAATGTAAAATTAAACACAGCCCGACATTAAATACGATACAATGAATCAGTGCCCTCCCAGTAACAATGTAAAATTAAACAGAGCCCGACATTAAATACGGTACAATGAAACAGTGCCCTACAGTGAACAATGTAAAATTAAACAGAGCACGAAATTAAATACAGTACAATGTAACAGTGCCCTCCACTGAGCAAGGTAAAATTAAACACAGCCCGACAGTAAATACGGTACAATGAAAGAGTGCCCTACAGTGAACAATGTACAATTAAACACAGCCCAACATTAAATACGGTACAATGAAACAGTGCCTACAGTGAACAAGGTAAAATTAAACACAGCCCGACATTAAATACGGTACAATGAAACATTGCCCTACACTGAACAATGTAAAATAAAACACAGCCCGACATTAAATACGGTACAATGAAACAGTGCCCTACACTGAACAAGGTAAATTTAAACAGAGCCCGACAGTAAATACGGTACAATGAAACAGTGTCCTACACTGAACAAGGTAAAATTAAACAGAGCCCGACATTAAATACGGTACAATGAAACAGTGCCCTACAGTGAACAATGTAAAATTAAACACAGCCCGACATTAAATACGATACAATGAATCAGTGCCCTACCACTAACAATGTAAAATTAAACAGAGCCCGACATTAAATACGGTACAATGAAACAGTGCCCTACAGTGAACAAAGTAAAATTAAACAGAGCCCGGCATTAAATACAGTACAATGAAACAGTGCCCTACAAGCAACGAGGTAAAATTAAACACAGCCCGACATTAAATGCGGTACAATGAAACAGTGCCCTACACTGAACAAGGTAAAATTAAACAGAGCCCGACATTAAATACAGCACAATGAAACAGTGCCCTACAGTGAACAATGTAAAATTAAACAGTGCCCGACATTAAATACAGTACAGTGAAACAGTGACCTACAGTGAACAAGGTAAAATTAAACAGAGCCCGACATTAAATACAGTACAATGAAACAGTGCCCTACAAGCTACAAGGTAAAATTAAACAGATCCCAACATTAAATACGGTAGAATGAAACAGTGCACTACACTGAACAATGTAAAATTAAACACAGCCCGACATTAAATACGGTACAGTGAAACAGTGCCCTACAGTGAACAATGTAAAATTAAACAGAGCACGACATTAAATATTTACAGTGGTCCCTGGGTAGAATATCATCATTTACACTGGCTCCTGCGATATTAATTATTATTTACTGCGGTACTTGGATAGTATATCAATATTTACAGTGGACCACGTGTAGAATATCATTATTTACCGTGGTCCCTGGGTATTATATCATTGTTCAAAGTGGTCCCTGTGTAGAATATCATTATTTACATTGGTCCCTGGGTAGAATATCATTATTTACAGTGTTCCCTGGGTAGTATATCATTATTTACAGTGATCCCTGGGTATTATATCATTGTTTAAAGTGGTCCCTGTGTAGAATATCATTATTTACAGTGGTCCCTGGGTAGTGTATCATTATTTACAGTGGTCACTGGGTAGAATATCATTATTTACAGTTGTCCCTGGGTAATATATCATTAGTTACATTGTTCCCTGGGTAATGTCTCAATATTTACAGCGCCCTGGTTATTTATAAATATTAACAGAGGTCCCGGCGTACAATATCATTATTTACAGTTGTCCCTGTGTATAATATCATTATTTACAGTGGTCCCTCGGTAGTGTATCATTATTTACAGTGGTCACTGGGTAGAATATCATTATTTACAGTGGTCCCTGGGTAATATATCATTGGTTACATTGTTCCCTGGGTAATGTCTCAATATTTACAGCGCCCTGGTTATTTATAAATATTAACAGAGGTCCCGGCGTACAATATCATTATTTACAGTGGTCCCTGGGTAGAATATCATCATTTACAGTGGCTCCTGGGATATTAATTATTATTTACTGTGGTACTTGGATTGTATATCAATATTTACAGTGGACCACGGGTAGAATATCATTATTTACAATGTACCGTAGGTAGTACATCATTATTTTCCGTGGTCCCTGGATAGTATATCAATATTTACAGTGGTCCCTGGGTAGTGTATCATTATTTACCGTGGTCACTGGGTATTATATCATTGATGTGGAGATGCCGGCGTTGGACTGGGGTGAGCACAGTACGAAGTCTTACAACACCAGGTTAAAGTCCAACAGGTTTGTTTCGATGTCACTAGCTTTCGGAGCGCTGCTCCTTCCTCAGGTGAATGAAGAGGCCTCATTCCCGGTCTCATTCCCTCTCATTCCGGAGGACCCCTCCGGAAGGCAGCTGCCTTAGACTCGACATGTATGCTCAAGCCGTCAGGAGTCGCGTCAATGCCAGATTCATCAGTCGCATTCACAAGACAGCCCCGAACGTCACCCAAGCACAACGCAATGCCATCCGCGCTCTCAAGACCAACCACAGCATCGTCATCAAACCAGCAGACAAAGGGGGGGCCACTGTCGTACTGAACAGAACGGACTACTGCAAAGAAGTATACCGACAACTGAACAACCAAGAACACTACAGAGAGTTACCCGCAGATCCGGCCAAGGAACACATCCGCCAACTTAACAGACTGATCAAGACCTTGGATCCAGATCTTCAGAGCACCCTACGTGCTCTCATCCCACGTACTCCCCGCATTGGAGATATCTACTGCCTCCCAAAAATACATAAGGCCAACACACCAGGCCGCCCTATCGTTTCAGGCAATGGGACCCTGTGTGAGAACCTCTCTGGCTACATCGAGGGCATCTTGAAACCCATCGTACAAGGTACACCCAGCTTCTGTCGCGACACGATGGACTTCCTACAGGAACTCAGCACCCATGGACCAGTTGAACCAGGAACATTCCTCGTCACAATGGACGTCTCGGCACTCTACACCAGCATCCCCTATGACGACGGCATTGCTGCAACAGCCTCAGTACTCAACACCGAAACTGCCAATCTCCAGACGCAATTCTGCAACTCATCCGCTTCATTCTTTATCACAACGTCTTCATCTTCGACAACAAGTTCTTCATTCAGACGCACGGAACAGCCATGGGGACCAAATTCGCACCCCAGTACGCCAACATATTCATGCACAAGTTTGAACAGGACCTACTCACCGCACAGGACCTTCAACCGATGTTATACACCAGATACATCGATGACATTTTTTTCCTTTGGACCCACGGCGAAGAATCACTGAAACGACTACACAATGACATTAATAAGTTCCATCCAACCATCAGACTCACCATGGACTACTCTCCAAAATCAGTTGCATTCTTGGACACACTCGTTTCCATCAAGGACGGTCACCTCAGCACTTCGCTTTACCGCAAACCCACGGATAACCTCATGATGCTCCACTTCTCCAGCTTCCACCCTAAACACATTAAAGAAGCCACCCCCTATGGACAAGCGCTCCGTATACACAGGATCTGCTCAGACGAGGAGGAGTGTAACAGACATCTACAGACGTTGAAATATGCCCTCGTACGAATGGGATATGGCACTCGACTCGTCGATCGACAGTTCCAACGCGCCACAGTGAAAAACCGTACCGACCTCCTCAGAAGACAAACATGGGACACAACTGACAGAATACCCTTCGTCGTCCAGTCCTTCCCCGGAGCGGAGAAACTACGTCATCTTCTTCACAGCCTTCAACACGTCATTGATGACGATGAACATCTTGCCAAGGTCATCCCCACACCCCCACTACTTACCTTCAAACAACCGCGCAACCTCAATCGAACCATTGTTTGCAGCAAACTACCCAGTCTTCAGAACAGTGACCACGACACCACACAACCCTGTCATGGTAATCTGTGCAAGACGTGCCAGATCATCGACATGGATACCACTATTACACGTGAGAACAGCACCCACCAGGTACGCGGTACATACTCGTGCGACTCGGCCAACGTTGTCTACCTCATACGCTGCAGGAAAGGATGTCCCGAAGCGTGGTACATTGGCGAGACCATGCAGACGCTGCGACAACGAATGAACGGACATCGCGCAACAATCACCAGGCAGGAATGTTCCCTTCCAGTCGGGGAACACTTCAGCAGTCAAGGGCATTCAGCCTCTGATCTCCGGGTAAGCGTTCTCCAAGGCGGCCTTCAGGACCCGCGACAACGCAGAATCGCCGAGCAGAAACTTATAGCCAAGTTCCGCACACATGAGCGCGGCCTCAACCGGGACCTGGGATTCATGTCGCATTACAGTCATCCCCCACCGTCTGGCCTGCAAAATCCTACCAACTGTCCTGGCTTGACACAATTCACACCTCTTTAACCTGGGGTTACCCCATCTCTGGATCTGTAAAGATTTAATCACCTGCTAATGCTCGCATTCCTAGCATTGATTGGCATCTTTGAATTTGTCTATATATGTGTTTCTGGAACAGACCTCTTCATTCACCTGAGGAAGGAGCAGCGCTCCGAAAGCTAGTGACATCGAAACAAACCTGTTGGACTTTAACCTGGTGTTGTAAGACTTCGAACTATTATATCATTGTTTAAAGTGGTCCCTGTGTAGAATATCGTTATTTACAGTGGTCCCTGGGTAGAATATCATTATTTACAGTGGTCCCTGGGTATTGTATCATTATTTACAGAGGTCCCTGGGTAGAATATCATTATTTACAGTGGTCCCTGGGTAATATATCATTCTTTACATTGGTCCCTGGGTAATGTCTCAATATTTACAGTGGTCCCTGGGTAGAATATCATTATTTACACTGGCTCCTGTGCTATTAATTATTATTTACTGTGGTTATTGGAGAGCATATCAATATTTACAGTGGACAACGGGTAGAATATCATTATTTACAATGTACCCTGGGTAGTACATCATTATTTACAGTGGTTCCTGGGTAGAATATCATTCTTTACAGTGGTCCCTGGGTCGATATCATTATCTACACTGGTCCCTGAGCAGTTTGTTATAACTTACAGTGGTCCTTGGGTAGTATATGAATATTTACAGTGGTCCCTGGGGTGTATATAATTATTTACAGTGGACCGTGGAAAGTATATCATTATTTACAGTGGTCACTGGGTAGTATACCATTATCTACAGTAGTCCCAGGATAGTAAATCACTATTTACTGTGGTACTTGGATAGTATATCAATATTTAGTGGACCCTGGGTAGAATATCATTATTTACACTGGCTCCTGGGTTATTAATTATTATTTACTGTGGTACTTGGATAGTATATCAATATTTACAGTGGACCCTGGGTAGAATATCAGTATCTACAATGGTCCCTGGGTAGTACATCATTATTTACCGTGATCCCTGGGTAGTACATCATTATTTACCGTGATCCCTGGGTAGTACATCATTACTCACAGTGATCCCTGGGTAGTACATCATTATTTACAGTGATCCCTGGGGAGTAAATCGTTATGAACAGTTGCCCCTTTGTATTATATCCTTATTTACACTGGTCGATGTGTAGTATACTATTATTTACATTGGCTGTGGGTCGTTATCATCATTTACAGTGGTCACTGGATAGTATTTCATTATTTACAGTGGCGCCAGGGCAGTATATCATTATTTTCAGTGGACCGTGGGCAGTATATCTTTATTTACAGTGTTCCCTGGGGAGTATCTCATTACTTACAGTGGACCCTGGGTATCATATCCAATATACAGTCGTCCCTGCGTTGTATATCATTATTTACAGAGGGCCCCTGGTAGTATTTCATTATTTACAGTGGTCCCTGAGCAGTATATCATTATTTACAGTTGTCCCTGGGTAAGATATCATTATTTACAGTGGTCCCTGGGTAGTATATCATTTTCTACAGT
This sequence comes from Scyliorhinus torazame, assembly GCF_047496885.1. Lineage (NCBI taxonomy): Eukaryota > Metazoa > Chordata > Chondrichthyes > Carcharhiniformes > Scyliorhinidae > Scyliorhinus > Scyliorhinus torazame. The sequence goes on from NW_027307796.1 coordinate 609,647, forward strand.
GGTCCCTGCGTAATATATCGTTATTTACAGTGGTCCCAGCGTCGTATATCATGGTTTACAGTGGTCCCTGGACAGTATGTCATATATTATAGTGTGCACTGTGCAGTACATCTTTATTCACAGTGGTCCATGGGCAGTATATCATTATTTACAGTGGTCCCTGGGAAGTATGTCATTATTTACACAGGTCACTGGGTAGTATATCATTATTACAATGGTCCCTGGGCAGTATATCATTATTTACAGTGGTCCCTGGGCAGTATATCATCCTTTACAGTGGTCCCAGTGTAGTGTAGTATTATCTACAGTGGTCCCAGAGTGGCACATCATGATTTACAGTGGTCCCTGGACATTATGTCATCATTTATAGTGTGCCCTGTGTAGTACCTCTTAATTTACAGTGGATTCTGGATAGTATATCATTATTGACAGTCGTCCCTGGGTGGTATATCATTATTTACAGTGGTCTCTGGGAAATATATCATTATTTACAGTGGTCCCTGGACATTATGTCATCATTTATAGTGTGCCCTGTGTAGTACCTCTTAATTTACAGTGGATTCTGCATAGTATATCATTATTGACAGTAGTCCTGGGTGGTATATCATTATTTACAGTGGTCCCTGGGTAACATATCATTAGTTACATTGTTCCCTGGGTAATGTCTCAATATTTACAGCGCCCTGGTTATTTATAAATATTAACAGAGGTCCCGGCGTACAATATCATTATTTACAGTGGTCCCTGGGTAGAATATCATCATTTACAGTGGCTCCTGGGATATTAATTATTATTTACTGTGGTACTTGGATTGTATATCAATATTTACAGTGGACCACGGGTAGAATATCATTATTTACAATGTACCGTAGGTAGTACATCATTATTTTCCGTGGTCCCTGGATAGTATATCAATATTTACAGTGGTCCCTGGGTAGTGTATCATTATTTACCGTGGTCACTGGGTATTATATCATTGATGTGGAGATGCCGGCGTTGGACTGGGGTGAGCACAGTACGAAGTCTTACAACACCAGGTTAAAGTCCAACAGGTTTGTTTCGATGTCACTAGGTTTCGGAGCGCTGCTCCTTCCTCAGGTGAATGAAGAGGTCTCATTCCCGGTCTCATTCCCTCTCATTCCGGAGGACCCCTCCGGAAGGCAGCTGCCTTAGACTCGACATGTATGCTCAAGCCGTCAGGAGTCGCGTCAATGCCAGATTCATCAGTCGCATTCAGAAGACAGCCCCGAACGTCACCCAAGCACAACGCAATGCCATCCGCGCTCTCAAGACCAACCGCAGCATCGTCATCAAACCAGCAGACAAAGGGGGGGCCACTGTCGTACTGAACAGAACGGACTACTGCAAAGAAGTATACCGACAACTGAACAACCAAGAACACTCCAGACAGTTACCCGCAGATCCGACCAAGGAACACATCCGCCAACTTAACAGACTGATCAAGACCTTGGATCCAGATCTTCAGAGCACCCTACGTGCTCTCATCCCACGTACTCCCCGCATTGGAGATCTCTACTGCCTCCCAAAAATACATAAGGCCAACACACCAGGCCGCCCTATCGTTTCAGGCAATGGGACCCTGTGTGAGAACCTCTCTGGCGACATCGAGGGCATCTTGAAACCCATCGTACAAGGTACACCCAGCTTCTGTCGCGACACGACGGACTTCCTACAGAAACTCAGCACCCATGGACCAGTTGCACCAGGAACATTCCTCGTCACAATGGACGTCTCGGCACTCTACACCAGCATCCCCTATGACGACGGCATTGCTGCAACAGCCTCAGTACTCAACACCGAAACTGCCAATCTCCAGACGCAATTCTGGAACTCATCTGCTTCATTCTTTATCACAACGTCTTCACCTTCGACAACAAGTTCTTCATTCAGACGCACGGAACAGCCATGGGGACCAAATTCGCACCCCAGTACGCCAACATATTCATGCACAAGTTTGAACAGGACCTACTCACCGCACAGGACCTTCAACCGATGTTATACACCAGATACATCGATGACATTTTTTTCCTTTGGACCCACGGCGAAGAATCACTGAAACGACTACACAATGACATTAATAAGTTCCATCCAACCATCAGACTCACCATGGACTACTCTCCAAAATCAGTTGCATTCTTGGACACACTCGTTTCCATCAAGGATGGTCACCTCAGCACTTCGCTTTACCGCAAACCCACGGATAACCTCATGATGCTCCACTTCTCCAGCTTCCACCCTAAACACATTAAAGAAGCCACCCACTATGGACAAGCGCTCCGTATACACAGCATCTGCTCAGACGAGGAGGAGTGTAACAGACATCTACAGACGTTGAAATATGCCCTCGTACGAATGGGATATGGCACTCGACTCATCGATCGACAGTTCCAACGCGCCACAGCGAAAAACCGGACCGACCTCCTCAGAAGACAAACATGGGACACAACCGACAGAATACCCTCCGTCGTCCAGTCCTTCCCCGGAGCGGAGAAACTACGTCATCTTCTTCACAGCCTTCAACACGTCATTGATGACGATGAACATCTTGCCAAGGTCATCCCCACACCACCACTACTTGCCTTCAAACAACCGCGCAACCTCAATCGAACCATTGTTTGCAGCAAACTACCCAGTCTTCAGAACAGTGACCACGACACCACACAACCCTGTCATGGTAATCTGTGCAAGACGTGCCAGATCATCGACATGGATACCACTATTACACGTGAGAACACCACCCACCAGGTACGCAGTACATACTCGTGCGACTCGGCCAACGTTGTCTACCTCATACGCTGCAGGAAAGGACGTCCCGAGGCGTGGTACATTGGCGAGACCATGCAGACGCTGCGACAACGAATGAACGGACATCGCGCAACAATCACCAGGCAGGAATGTTCCCTTCCAGTCGGGGAACACTTCAGCAGTCAAGGGCATTCAGCCTCTGATCTCCGGGTAAGCGTTCTCCAAGGCGGCCTTCAGGACCCGCGACAACGCAGAATCGCCGAGCAGAAACTTATAGCCAAGTTCCGCACACATGAGTGCGGCCTCAACCGGGACCTGGGATTCGTGTCGCATTACAGTCATCCCCCACCGTCTGGCCTGCAAAATCCTACCAACTGTCCTGGCTTGGTACAATTCACACCTCTTTAACCTGGGGTTACCCCATCTCTGGATCTGTAAAGATTTAATCACCTGCTAATGCTCGCATTCCTAGCATTGATTGGCATCTTTGAATTTGTCTATATATGCGTTTCTGGAACAGACCTCTTCATTCACCTGAGGAAGGAGCAGCGCTCCGAAAACTAGTGACATCGAAACAAACCTGTTGGACTTTAACCTGGTGTTGGAAGACTTCTTTCTGCGCTCACCCCAGTTCAACGCTGGCATCTCCACATCATCTGTAAATACAGATATTCTACACAGGGACCACAGTAAATAATGATATTCTACCCAGGGACCACTGTAAATAATGATATTGTATGCCGGGGCCTCTGTTAATATTTATAAATAACCCAGGGACCACTGTAAATAAAGAAATGCCACCCAGGGACCATTGTAAATAAGATATACTGCACAGGGACCACTGTCAATAATGATATACCAGCCAGTGACCACTGTAAATAAAGGTACACCACCCAGGGACCACTGTAAATAAAGATAAACCACCCAGGGACCATTGTAAATAATAATAACCTACCCAGGAACCACTGTAAATAAGATATACTGCACAGGGACCACTGTCAATAATGATATACCAGCCAGTGACCACTGTAAATAAAGAAATACCACCCAGGGACCACTGTAAATAAAATTATACCACCCAGGGACTATTGTAAATAATGATATACTACACAGTGGCCACTGTAAATAAAGGTATCACGCCCAGGAACCACTGTAATTAAAGACTTTCTATACAAGGACCACTGTAAATAATGATATACTACCCAGGGACCACTGCATATAATGATATACTATCCAGTGAGCATTGTAAATAATGATATACTACCCAGGGACCACTGCAGATAATGATATACTGCACACAGCCACTGTAAATAATGATATACTACCCAGGGACCACAGTAAATAATGATGTACTACCCAGGGACCACTGTAAAGAATGATATACTACCAGGGACCACTGTAAAGAATGATATACTACCAGGGACCACTGTAAATAAAGATATTCTACACAGGGACAACTGTAAATAGTGATATAATACTGAGGGACAACGGTAAATAATGATATTCTACCCAGGGGCCACTGTAAATAATGATGTACTACACAGGGGTCACTGTAAATAATGATGTACTACACAGGGGTCACTGTAAATACTGCTATTCTACCCAGGGGCCACTGTAACTAATGATATACTACCCAAGGACAACTGTAAATAATGATGTACTACACAGGGGTCACTGTAAATAATGATATACTACCCAGGGACCACTGCATATAATGATATACTATCCAGTGATCATTGTAAATAATGATATACTACCCAGGGACCACTGCAGATAATGATATACTGCACACAGCCACTGTAAATAATGATATACTACCCAGGGACCACAGTAAATAATGATGTACTACCCAGGGACCACTGTAAAGAATGATATACTACCAGGGACCACTGTAAAGAATGATATACTACCAGGGACCACTGTAAATAAAGATATTCTACACAGGGACAACTGTAAATAGTGATATAATACTGAGGGACAACTGTAAATAATGATATTCTACCCAGGGGCCACTGTAAATAATGATGTACTACACAGGGGTCACTGTAAATAATGATGTACTACACAGGGGTCACTGTAAATACTGATATTCTACCCAGGGGCCACTGTAACTAATGATATACTACCCAGGGACAACTGTAAATAATGATGTACTACACAGGGGTCACTGTAAATAAAGATAAACCACCCAGGGACCACTGTAAATAAAGATAAACTACACAGGGACCACTGTAAATAAAGATAAACCACACAGGGACCACTGTAAATAAAGATAAACCACCCAGAGACCACTGTAAATAAAGATAAACCACCCAGAGACCACTGTAAATAAAGATAAACCACCCAGAGACCACTGTAAATAAAGATAAACCACCCGGGGACCACTGTAAATAAAGATAAACCACCCAGGGACCACTGTAAATAATGATAAACCTCCCAGGGACCACTGTAAATAAAGATAAACCACACAGGGACCACTGTAAATAAAGATAAACCACCCAGAGACCACTGTAAATCGAGATAAACCACCCAGGGACCACTGTAAATAAAGATAAACCACCCAGAGACCACTGTAAATAAAGATAAACCACCCAGAGACCACTGTAAATAAAGATAAACCACCCGGGAACCACTGTAAATAAAGATAAACCACCCAGGAACCACTGTAAATAAAGATATACCACCCAGAGAGCTTTGTAAATAATGATAAACAACCCGGGAAGCACTTTAAATAAGACACTGCACAGTGCCCACTGTAAATAATGATATTCTAATCAGAGACCACAGTAAATAATGATATACTTCCAGGGATCACTGTAAATAAAGCTATACTGCCGAGGGACCACTGTAAATAAAGTCATACTACCCAGGGACTGTTGTAAATAATGATATACTACACAGTGACCACTGTAAATAATACGAAGTCTTACAACACCAGGTTAAAGTCCAACAGGTTTGTTTCGATGTCACTAGCTTTCGGAGCGCTGCTCCTTCCTCAGGTGAATGCAGAGGTCTGTTCCAGAAACACATATATAGACAAATTCAAAGATGCGAAACAATGCTAGGAATGCGAGCATTAGCAGGTGATTAAATCTTTACAGATCCAGAGATGGGGTAACCCCAGGTTAAAGAGGTGAGAATTGTATCAAGCCAGGACAGTTGGTAGGATTTCGCAGGCCAGATGGTGGGGGATGAATGTAATGCGACATGAATCCCAGGTCCCGGTTGAGGCCGCACTCATGTGTGCGGAACTTGGCTATAAGTTTCTGCTCGGCGATTCTGTGTTGTCGCGCGTCCTGAAGGCCGCCTTGGAGAACGCTTACCCGGAGATCAGAGACTGAATGCCCTTGACTGCTGAAGTGTTCCGAGACTGGAAGGGAACATTCCTGCCTGGTGATTGTCGCGCGATGTCCATTCATTCGTTGTTGCAGCGTCTGCATGGTCTCGCCAATGTACCACACTCCCGCAGCAGCCGCAGCCCCGCTCCCCCTCCCCCAGCAGCCGCGGCCCCCCTCACCCTCACCCCCTCACCCCCTCCCCAAGCAGCCGCAGTCACCCTCCCCCCTCCCCCAGCAGCCGCGCCCCCCCCACACCCCTTCCCCCAGCATCCCCGCTGCCCTCCCCCAGCAGCCGCGGCCCCCCTCACCCTCACCCCCTCACCCCCTCTCCAAGCAGCCGCGGTCACCCTCCCCCTCCCCCAGCAGCCGCGCCCCCCCTCCCCAGTCCCCCAGCAGCCGCAGTCCCCCTCCACCTCCCCAGCAACTGTGGTCCCCCTCCCCAGCAGCCGCGATCCCTCCCCATTCCCCAGCAGCCGCGATCCCCCTCCCCCAGCAGCCGCCGTCCCCCCCTCCCCCAGCAGCCACGATCCATCCCCAAGCAGCCGCGGTCACCCTCCCCTCCCCCAGCAGCCACGATCCCTCCCCCTTCCCCCAGCAGCCGAGGTCCCCCCCCCCCAGCAGCCGCTGTCCCCCTCCCCCCCAGCAGCCGCGTTCCCCCTCCCCTTCCCCTGCAGCCACGATCCCTCCCCCTTCCCCCAGCAGCCGAGGTCCCCCCCCCCAGCAGCCGCGGTCCCCCTCCCCCAGCAGCCGCGGTACCCCTCCCCCAGCAGCCACGGTCCCCCTCACACCCCCAGCAGACGCGGTCCCCCTACCCCTCCCCCAGCAGCCGCGGTCTCCCTCCCCCTCCCCCAGCAGCCGCGGTCCCCCTCCCCTGCAGCCGCGGTCCCCCTCCCCTTGCCCAGCAGCCGCGGTCCCCCTCCCCCAGGAGCCGCGGTCCCCCTGCCCCAGCAGCCGCGGTCCCCCTCCCCCTCCACCAGCAGCCGCGGTCCCCCTCCCCCAGCAGCCGCGGTCCCCTCCCCAGCAGCCGCCGTCCCCCCCTCCCCCAGCAGCCACGATCCGTGCCCCCCTCCCCCAGCAGCCGCGGCCGCCCTCCCCTCCCCCAGCAGCCACGATCCCTCCACCCTCCCCCAGCAGCCGCTGTCCCCCTCCCCCCCAGCAGCCACGTTCCCCCTTCCCTGTCCCCAGCAGCCGCGATCCCTCCCCCGTCCCCCAGCAGCCGCGGTCCCCCTCCTAACCCCCAGCAGCCGCGGTCCCGCTCCCCTCCCCCAGCAGCCGCGGTCCCCCTCCCCTCCCCCAGCAGCGCAGTCCCCCTCCCCCCCTCCCCCAGCAGCCGCGGTCCCCCTCCCTCTCCCCCAGCAACCGCGGTCCCCCTCACCCAGCACCCGCAGTCCCCCTCCCTCTCCCCCAGCAACCGCGGTCCCCCTCCCCAGCAGACGCGGTCCCCCTCCCCCTCTCCCCCAGCAGCCACGGTCCCCTCTTCCTCCCCCAGCAGCCGCGGTCCCCCTCCCCCTCCCCAGCAGCCGCGGTCCCCCTCCCCCTCTCCCCCAGCAGCCACGGTCCCCTCTTCCTCCCCCAGCAGCCACGGTCCCCCTCCCCCTCCCCCAGCAGCCGCGGTCACCCTCCCCCTCGCCCAGCAGCCGCGGTCCCCCTCCACCGCCCCAGCAGCCGCGGTCCCCCTCGCCCTCCCCCAGCAGCCGCGGTCCCCCTCCCCCAGCAGCCGCGGTCCCCCTCCCCCAGCAGCCACGGTCCCCCTCCCCCAGCAGCCACGGTCCCCCTCCCCTTCCCCCAGCAGCCGCGGTCCCCCTCCCCCTCCTCCAGCAGCCGCGGTCCCCCTCCCCCAGCAGCCGCGGCCCCCCTCCCCAGCAGCCGCGGTCCCCCTCCCCAGCAGCCGCGGTCCCCCTCCCCCTCCCCCAGCAGCCGCGGTCCCCCTCCCCCTCCTCCAGCAGCCGCGTTCCCCCTCCCCCAGCAGCTGCGGTCCTCCTCCCCCAGCAGCCACGGTCCCCCTCCCCCTCCCCCAGCAGCCGCGGTCCCCCTCCCCCTCCTCCAGCAGCCGCGTTCCCCCTCCCCCAGCAGCTACGGTCCCCCTCCCCCAGCAGCCACGGTCTCCCTCCCCTCCCCCAGCAGCCGCGGTCCCCCTCCCCCTCCCCCAGCTGCCGCGGTCCCCGTCCCCCTCCCCCAGCAGCCGCGGTTCCCCTCCCCCAGCAGCCACGGCCCCCTCCCCCAGCAGCCGCGGTCCGCCTCCCCCAGCAGCCGCGGTCCCCCTCCCCAGCAGCCGCGGTCCCCCTCCCCCTCCTCCAGCTGCCGCGGTCCCCCTCCCCAGCAGCTGCGGTCCCCCTCCCCCAGCAGCCGCGGTCCCCCTCCCCTCCCCCAGCTGCCGCGGTCCCCCTCCCCCAGCAGCCGCGGTCCCCCTCCCCCAGCAGCTGCGGTCCCCCTCCCCCAGCTGCCGCGGTCCCCCTCCCCCAGCAGCCGCGGTCCCCCTCCCCCAGCAGCCGCGGTCCCCCTCCCCCAGCAGCCGCGGTCCCCCTCCCCTCCCCCAGCTGCCGCGGTCCCCCTCCCCCAGCAGCCGCGGTCCCCCTCCCCCAGCAGCTGCGGTCCCCCTCCCCTCCCCCAGCTGCCGCGGTCCCCCTCCCCCAGCAGCTGCGGTCCCCCTCACCCAGCAGCTGCGGTCCCCCTCCCCCAGCAGCCACGGTCTCCCTCCCCTCCCCCAGCTGCCGCGGTCCCCCTCCCCCTCCCCCAGCTGCCGCGGTCCCCGTCCCCCTCCCCCAGCAGCCGCGGTTCCCCTCCCCCAGCAGCCGCGGCCCCCTCCCCCAGCAGCCGCGGTCCGCCTCCCCCAGCAGCCGCGGTCCCCCCTCCCCAGCAGCCGCGGTCCCCCTCCCCCAGCAGCCGCGGTCCCCCTCCCCAGCAGCCGCGTTCCCCCTCCCCCAGCAGCTGCAGTCCCCCTCCCCCAGCAGCCGCGGTCCCCCTCCCCCAGCAGCCGCGGTCCCCCTCCCCCAGCAGCTGCGGTCCCCCTCCCCTCCCCAGCAGCCACGGTCTCCCTCCCCTCCCCCAGCAGCCGCGGTCCCCCTCCCCCTCCCCCAGCTGCCGCGGTCCCCGTCCCCCTCCCCCAGCAGCCGCGGTTCCCCTCCCCCAGCAGCCGCGGCCCCCTCCCCCAGCAGCCGCGGTCCGCCTCCCCCAGCAGCCGCGGTCCCCCTCCCCAGCAGCCGCGGTCCCCCTCCCCCAGCAGCATTGTCTCGGGTCGGACAGTTTGATGGTGCTGTTTATTTGATGTGTATATAATGTTTATTTGGATCTGTTTTCCCTGAGATTGCCTGTCCTGCCCGCTCTTCCCGCGGGCAGGGTGAGGCAGCGCCCGCCGCTGGCATCGGCCTGGAGCTGGGACACAACAAAGCAAAACAGACCAGAAGTAACTGATGGACAAAACAAAATGTGGGGAGTGCCCCAAACCGCGGGTGGAGCACAGCCCCAACAGAACAGGAAAAGAGACCAAACCTCCCCCAATACCCGCCCAATGAAAGTGTGAGAATGGGGGTCAGTCCGGCAGCCCACCCCCTGCGGGGCCCAGCCAGCCCGGAAAGCTTCGAGTGTGCCCGTGGGCAGCGCCTGCCCCCGCTCCAGGGACCCCCGGCCGCCACCCAGCCCTTCCCACGGCACCCACAGCCCGGCCCTCCGCCACCCAGCCCTTCCCACGGCACCCACAGCCCTCCGCCACCCAGCCCTTCCCACGGCACCCTCAGCCCTCCGCCACCCAGCCCTGCCCACGGCACCCACCGCCCTCCGCCACCCAGCCCTGCCCACGGCACCCACAGCCCGGCCCTCCCCCACCCAGCCCTTCCCACGGCACCCACCGCCCTCCGCCACCCAGCCCTGCCCACGGCACCCACAGCCCGGCCCTCCCCCACCCAGCCCTTCCCACGGCACCCACCGCCCTCCGCCACCCAGCCCTGCCCACGGCACCCACAGCCTGGCCCTCCGCCACCCAGCCCTGCCCACGGCACCCACCGCCCTCCGCTCCGCCACCCAGCCCTTCCCACGGCACCCACAGCCCTCCGCCACCCAGCCCTTCCCACGGCACCCACCGCCCTCCGCCACCCAGCCCTGCCCACGGCACCCACAGCCCTCCCCACCCAGCCCTGCCCACGGCACCCACCGCCCTCCGCCACCCAGCCCTGCCCACGGCACCCACCGCCCTCCGCTCCGCCAGCCACCCGAATGGAGATTGGCGGAGGTGCGGATTCCTGAGCAGCGCCTCCCTTACGACAGCCGCCACTCCTGACGGGGGAGAACTGCGGCGCCTGGAGACCGTGTTCCAGACTTTGAGGAGGTCCTGGTACAAGACGGGCAGCGCCAACAGAGAGTTCCGAAGACCCTGCTGGTCCACAGACAGGAGCCGCACGTCGTAGTTCAGGCCGAGCCCCTGGGGGGAGAAATCCGTCGCCAGGGCCCCACCGTGGGGGAGGCTCAGCGTACAGGTAACGCTGCAGAGTCTGAGGGTGGAAAGTGGCAGTCTGGGTGCGGAGGCACACCAGCGCCTGACCGCCCTCCGCCATCGGGAGACTCCAGACCTCCGCAGCGACCCCGTGCAGTCGATTGTCCCGGAGGAACCGAAGCCGGGCTCTCTGGATGGTGGGACAAAGCCAGGGGAGGGAGTCAGTGACCAGCCGGGACCACAGCATGGAGGCGATCAGCTGGTTTATGACGAGAACTCGGCCCCTGGGGGACAGCACTCGGAGCCGTCCTGTCCAGCGTCCCAGGCCAGCGGTGACCTTGGTCTCCAGCTCCTGCCCGTTCGCCGGCCAGGCTCCCTCTGCCGGGCAAAGATGGACTCCCAGGTCGAGGCTGTTGGTCCGACTCCAGCTGAAGGGCCCGAGCTCCTCCGGGAGGGGGTCCACCTGCCACGGACCGACCAGGAGTCCGGAACATTTGGCCCAGTTGATCCGTGCGGAGGACGCGGCGGAGTAGACAGCTTGGCTCTCTCGCATCCTCCGGGGGTCCCCGGGGTCAGTGACCATGAGGAACACGGCATCAGCGTCCGCCGAGAGGACCACCCCCCCGTCCGGCTCGCGCAGAACCAGCCCCGTGAACCCCCTCCGCAGGAGGCACAGGAAAGGCCCCACGCAGAGGGAATAATGTTGGCCGGACAGGGGGCAGCCCTGACGCACTCCTCTCCCAAAGCGAAGGGGCGCCATCAGGGACCCGTTAACCTTAATCAGACTCTCCGAGGCGGCGGACAGTAACCGGACCGGGCGACAAAATCCCACCCGAACCCGACAGCTCGCAGAGTCCCGAGCAAATCCCCGGGCCCCACCCTGTCGAACGCCTTCTCCTGGTCAAGAGACAGGGAGGCGCTCGACATACCAGTCCTCTGGGTAAAGTGAATAATGTCCCGGGCCAGGTGGATATTGTGTAGATTGTGCGGTCCGGGACTGTGTAGGACTGGTCAGGGTGGATCATGTGGTCCAGCTCGGGGCCAAGGCGTAAACACAGCACCTTGGCGAAGATTTTATAGTCCGTGCTGAGGAGGGAGACCGGTCGCCAGGTCTTAAGTCGGCGGAGATCCCCCTTCTTGGGCAGCAGGGCAATGACGGCCCTGCGCCCCGAAAGGGGCATCTCCCCGGTCGCGGTACATTCCCCCAGGACCCCCGTATAGTCACTCCCCAGGACGTCCCAGCACGCCCTGAAGAACTCCACGGTCAGCCCGTCCAGCCCTGGGGATTTGCTCCGTGAGAGGCTGTCCAGGGCGCCGGTCAGCTCTTGGAGGTTGATGGCATTATCGAGCTTCCCGGCGCCCTCCGGGCCCACCTGCGGCAGGTCCTCCCCCAGAACTGTGCAAGCGACCTCGCTGGACGGACCCGGAGAGAAGAGGTCGGAGTAAAAATCCTCCCCCGTCCACGGGCCACAGCGGCACGATGAGCGGTCGCTGCTGCTGCCGGCCCCCGGCGATGGTGAAGAGGAGGCGTCCGGGGAGGAAACTTGCACCGGGCGGGACGGGCCCCCAGGGGCTTCGACTCCGCTCGACCCCGGCTCCTCCTGCTCGGGGGGCGACAGCAGCTCGAGTGGCTCGGGGGCCTCGGAGGCCCCCCCCCCCGGCCTTGCTACTCTTCATTGTGTGCCCCAGGCCAGGCGTCAGGGGGATGGGCACCAACACGGGAGAGATGGGGCAGGAGGAGCTCGGTGGGGAGGGAGGGCGGGACGTTTGATAGAACAACACGTTCTGCGGTGGCCTCCAGCGTCTCCACCGCCACGTGTGCCCCGCCCACCGTGAGCCCCCTTTCCAGGGCCCGGTGGGCCGCCTGCTCGGCCCGCAGGAAGAACCCGGCCTTGCCGTACATCCGCGAGGCGGCTACGATGGCCGAGGGGCCGACAGCCCCGCCCATCGCACGGGTGCCCGCCTCAATGGTCATGGTAGGGTGGGCATAGCACTTCACCCCCAGCTGCCGCGTGAGCAGGCGTGAGGGCGAGGGCACCGCGGGGGCAGCGGAGCGACGGGAGGCTGCCGCCCCCACATAATGTCTTGTCCGCCCTGCCCCCGGCAGAGTGGAGGATGCCCCTTAGGTGCTGGCCAGAGGGTGGGAGGGCAGGAGGCCGGGCCTGCAGCCCTGGATGGTCCCAGTCCCACCTCAGACAGGGGGTGGGAGGACAGGAGGTCGGGCCTGCAGCCCTGGATGGCCCCACTCCCACCTCAGGCAGAGGGGTGGGAGGACAGGAGGCTGGGCCTGCAGCCCTGGATGGTCCCACTCCCACCTCAGGCAGAGGGGTGGGAGGACAGGAGGCTGGGCCTGCAGCCCTGGATGGTCCCAGTCCCACCTCAGACAGGGGGTGGGAGGACAGGAGGTCGGGCCTGCAGCCCTGGATGGCCCCACTCCCACCTCAGGCAGAGGGGTGGGAGGACAGGAGGCTGGGCCTGCAGCCCTGGATGGTCCCACTCCCACCTCAGGCAGAGGGGTGGGAGGACAGGAGGCCGGGCCTGCAGCTCTGGATGGTCCCAGTCCCACCTCAGGCAGAGGGGTGGGAGGACAGGAGACTGGGCCTGCAGCCCTGGATTGTCCCACTCCCACCTCAGGCAGAGGGGTGGGAGGACAGGAGGCCGGGACTGCAGCCCCAGGCGGACCCACTCCCACCTCAGACAGAGGAGTGGGAGGACAGGAGGCTGGGCCTGCAGCCCTGGATGGTCACACTCCCACCTCAGGCAGAGGGGTGGGAGGACAGGAGGCTGGCCCTGCAGCCCTGGATGGTCACAGTGCCACATCAGGCAGAGGGGTGGGAGGACAGGAGGCCGGGCCTGCAGCCCTGGATGGTCCCAGTCCCACCTCAGGCAGAGGGGTGGGAGGACATGAGGCTGGGCCTGCAGCCCTGGATGGTCCCACTCCCACCTCAGGCAGAGGGGTGGGAGGACAGGAGGCTGGGCCTGCAGCCCTGGATGGTCCCATTCCCACCTCAGGCAGAGGGGTGGGAGGGCAGGAGGCCGGGCCTGCAGCCCTGGATGGTCCCAGTCCCACCTCAGGCAGAGGGGTGGGAGGACATGAGGCTGGGCCTGCAGCCCTGGATGGTCCCACTCCCACCTCAGGCAGAGGGGTGGGAGGACATGAGGCTGGGCCTGCAGCCCTGGATGGTCCCACTCCCACCTCAGGCAGAGGGGTGGGAGGACAGGAGGCCGGGCCTGCAGCCCCGAATGGTCCCACTCCCACCTCAGGCAGAGGGGTGATCAAACCGTGATCTTTATCAATGATGAGAAGGCGGGGACAGTGGAAGTTTAAACTGTACAGATATTTCACAGCTGGATTCACACAATACAGACAGCAATGTCTCGTAGATTGTGGAAGTGCCACAAATGTTGTCAAATGCAGGACGTGGGGTCCCTCAATGTTTCAATCTTGCTGAGAGACTGTCAGCCCACAGGGACAACATTTCAGTTTAATTGGACTGATGGACAAGTTAAAGTAGTTCCGTTTCAAAGTTTAAAATAAGCAGTCATTTTTCTGTGCAGCTTTCGGAATCTGTCAGTGGAATTTACTTCACACAGGCAAGTTTAACAAGTGTATGGGGAACTGATTAGAGGTTTTGATGGAGATATTCCTGCATTATGGAAAGGTGTGAGATCCATTTCGGGTTGGGAAATGGATTGAGGATCAAAGGAAGCAGTTGTTTTTTTAACTACATTAGACTGAGAGCCTTGAAGTTTCACAACTTCCATGTGCTGTGAGAAAGGATTGATTAACCAAGGCCTATTATTCAAATACTTCAGACAAGTGAATAAGCTACAGGAACATTGAATATACAGACAGAGACAAGCAGACACCTGTAATCGGAGCTTAAACTTCACGTTTGAATGTGAAGGGCTGAAATAAACAAGAGTCCACCCTGGGATTCGGTGCAATTTAAGTTCTGCTTTTCCAAAAAATAGAAATAACTATCTGCAATGAAAAATTCCTTGGACAGGACAGAGGGATTTTGACTCTGTATTTAAGCCCAGACAGTATTTGTGTTGTGAGTGTTTGATGGGCAGTGTAGATGGAGCTTTACTCTGAAACACTGGAATTTAGTTTAAGGGTGATTTAATCAAAATGCTTCAGAATAATAATTGATATTGTACATCTCGTGTGTGTCTCAGTGACAGCTCTGAAACATGTACAGCACAATCTCATCCTGTTTCTGTGTCTCTCTCTCGCTGAAATTAGCTGGTCCATTTCCTAAATTACCACCTTTCAAAAGGGCTCCATTGCCTGTGAAACAGTTTGTGATACACAAAGGTTATGAAAAGTGCTTTAGAAATATCTGTCCCCAAGCTGCTGTGAGGATGTTCAGAGTCAGTGTGTGACTTGGGTCACACACAGGCCAGATACACCTCTCCAAGTTAAAGGTGGAGAATGGATCTCGCTCCATTTGAAAGATGTATTGACCCAGTCTGTCTGAGTTTGAGTATCTGTTTTTCTGTACACGTGTGTGTGTTGAGGGGGGGGGGGGTTATGTGTGGCATTCTTTACGCGGCACTGGAAGTTACACGGTAGCACAGTGGTTAGCACTGCGGCCTCACAGCTCCAGAGCCCCAGGTTCGAATCCCGGCTTGGGTCGCAGTCTGTGCGGAGTCTGCACGTTCTCCGCTTGTCCGCGTGGGTTTCTCCCGGGTGCTCCGGTTTCCCCCCTGACGTCCCGAAGGACGTGCTGTTTGGTGAATTGGACATTATGTATTCACCCTCAGTGTACCCGAACAGGCGCCAGAGTTTGGAGACTAGGGACTTTTCTCAGTAACTTCATTGCAGTGTGTGACTGTGTGTCTGTGTGTGTCTGTGTGTGTGTGTGTGTGTGTGTCTGTGTGTGTGTCTGTGTGTGTGCGTGTGTGTGTGTGGCTGTGTGTGTGGTTGTGTGTGTGCCTGTGTGTGTGCCTGTGTGTGTGGGTGTGTGTGTGTGTGTATCTGTGTCTCAGTTTGACTTTGTTGAGTACTGATTGAAGATAATGAGATAGAAAGTTTGATAGAAAGTTTGGCAGCATTGTCGGTGTAAACAATAATGACAGAGACAGTGTGAACCCTGAAGAGAGCGCCATACCTGGGCCCACTCCCCTATCCCGTCGCTGTCACCCCACCTAACCTGAACAGCTTTAGATACTGTGGGCAATTTGGATTGATCACCGCCAACCCACCTAACCTGCACGTCTTTGGGCGGTGGGAGGAAACCGGAGCACCCGGAGGAAACCCACGCAGACACGGGGAGGACGTCCAGACTCCGCACAGACAGTGACCTAAGCCGGGAATCGAACCTGGGACCCTGTAGCTGTGAGGCAGCAGTGCTAACCACTGTTCAGTCCCGGCTCTGGGTCACTGTCCGTGTGGAGTTTGCACGTTCTCCCCGTGTTAGCCTGGGTCTCATCCCCACAACCCAAAGATGTGCAGGGCAGGTGGATGGGCCGCGCTAACTTGCCCCTGAATTGGAAAAACTGAACTGGGCTCTGGATTTATTGAAAAAATCTTTTTATTGCCGTTTCCACAATTCTGTGCATTGCGGCTAGTTTACATTTCTCAGAGAGTGAAAAGGCTTTCTCTTACGTTTCTATCGTTACAAACTGTTGCCGTTCAGTTCGGCGTGTCTGCCCCCCCCCCAACCCCCCTTTCCCTAACCCTTCCCCTCTCTCCCCCGCAGACCCTCCGTGATGCCCTTCCGGGCCGACCTGGTGTGTGACCCCCTGCTCCTTGTTTACCCCCTTACCCCCCTTTCTTTTCTCCCTCCATCGATTTCAGCCGTGTTCTTTCAGTGGATTGGGGGGGGGGGGGGGTTCCCCCTCTCCATCCCTCTCGGTGGGGGGGGGGGTTCCCCCCACTCCACAACTCTCGATTGGGGGGAATTCCCCTCTCCATCTCTCTCGGTGGGGGGGGGGTTCCCCCACTCCATCTCTCTCGGTGGGGGGGTCCCCCCTCTCCATCTCTCTCGGTGGGGGGGGTTCCCCCACTCCATCTCTCTCGGTGGGGTGGGGGTTCCCCCCTCTCCATCCCTCTCGGTGGGGGGGTCCCCCCTCTCCATCCCTCTCGGTGGGGGGGGGGTTCCCCCCACTCCACAACTCTCGATTGGGGGGAATTCCCCTCTCCATCTCTCTCGGTGGGGGGGGGGGGTTCCCCCACTCCATCTCTCTCGGTGGGGGGGTCCCCCCTCTCCATCTCTCTCGGTGGGGGGGGGTTCCCCCACTCCATCTCTCTCGGTGGGGTGGGGGTTCCCCCCTCTCCATCCCTCTCGGTGGGGGGGTCCCCCCTCTCCATCCCTCTCGGTGGGGGGGGGGGTTCCCCCCACTCCACAACTCTCGGTGGGGGGGATTCCCCCCTCCATCTCTCTCGGTGGGGAGGATTCGCCCTCTCCATCTCTCTCGGTGTGGGAGGATTCGCCCTCTCCATCTCTCTCGGTGGGGGGGGGGGGGTTCCCCCACTCCATCTCTCTCGGTGGGGTGGGGGTTCCCCCTCTCCATCCCTCTCGGTGGGGGGTCCCCCCTCTCCATCTCTCTCGGTGGGGAGGTGGCTGTTCCCCCCTCTCCATCTCTCTCATAGAACATTACAACGCAGTACAGGCCCTTCGGCCCTCGATGTTGCGCCGACCTGTGAAACCACTCTAAAGCCCATCTACACTATTCCCTTATCGTCCATATGTCTATCCAATGACCATTTGAATGCCCTTAGTGTTGGCGAGTCCACTACTGTTGCAGGCAGAGCATTCCACGCCCTTACTACTCTCTGAGTAAAGAACGTACCTCTGACATCTGTCTTATATCTATCTCCCCTCAATTTAAAGCTATGTCCCCTCGTGCTAGACATCACCATCCGAGGAAAAAGGCTCTCACTGTCCACCCTATCCAATCCTCTGATCACCTTGTATGCCTCAATTAAGTCACCTCTTAACTTTCTTCTCTCTAACGAAAACAGCCTCAAGTCCCTCAGCCTTTCCTCATAAGATCTTCCCTCCATAACCAGGCAACATTCTGGCAAATCTCCTCTGCACCCTTTCCAATGCTTCCACATCCTTCCTATAATGCGGCGACCAGAATTGCACGCAATACTCCAAATGCGGCCGCACCAGAGTTTTGTACAGCTGCAACATGACCTCATGGCTCCGAAATTCAGACACTCTACCAATAAAAGCTAACACACCGTACACCTTCTTAACAACCTTCTCAACCTGGGTGGCAACTTTCAGGGATCTATGTACATGGACACCGAGATCTCTCTGCTCATCCACACTGCCAAGAATCTTACCATTAGCCCAGTACGCTGTCTTCCTGTTATTCCTTCCTAAATGAATCACCTCACATTTTTCTGCATTAAACTCCATTTGCCACCTCTCAGCCCAGCGCTGCAGCTTATCTATGTCCCTCTGTAACTTGTAACATCCTTCCGCACTGTCCACAACTCCACCGACTTTAGTGTCAGCTGCAAATTTACTCACCCATCCTTCTGCGCCCTCCTCCAGGTCATTTATAAAAATGACAAACAGCAGTGGCCCCAATACAGATCCTTGTGGTACACCACTAGTAACTGGACTCCAGTCTGAACACTTCCCATCAACCACCACCCTTTGTCTTCTTCCAGCTAGCCAATTTCTGATCCAAACTGCTAAATCTTCCTGAATCCCATGCTTCCGTATTTTCTGCAGTAGCCTACCGTGGGGAACCTTGTCAAACGCGTTACTGAAATCCATATACACCACATCAACTGCTTTACCCTCATCCACCTGTTTCTCACCTTCTCAAAGAACTCTATATGGTTTGTGAGGCACAACCGACCCTTCACAAAACCGTGCTGACTATGTCTAATCAAATTCTTCCTTTCCAGATGATTATACACCCTATCTCTGAAAAACCTTTCCAAGATTTTGCCCACAACAGAAGTAAGGCTCACTGGTCTATATTTACCGGGGTTGTCTCTACTCCCCTTCTTGAACAAGGGGACAACATTTGCCAGAGAATCCTAGGATAAATCCCATCCGGCCCAGGGACTTGTCTATTTTCACCCTTTCCAGAATAGTTAACACCTCCTCCTTATGAACCTCAAGTCCTTCTAGTCGAGTAGCCTGACTCTCAGTATTCTCCTCGTCAACATTGTCTTTTTCCTGTGTGAATAGTGATGAAAAATATTCGTATAGCACCTCTCCTATCTCCACGGACTCCAAGCACAACTTCCCACTCCTGTCCTTGACTGGCCCTACTCTTACCCTAGTCATTCTTTTATTCCTGACATATCTGTAGAAAGCTTTAGGGTTATCCTTGATCCTACCATCCAAAGACTTCTCATGTCCCCTTCTGACTCTTCTTAGCTCTCTCTTTAGGTCCTTCCTAGCTAACTTGTAACTCTCGAGCCCCCCTACTGAACCTTCATGTCTCATCTTTACATAAGCCTCCTTCCTTCTTCCTCTAGACAAGTGTTTCAACTGCCTTAGTAAACCACGGTTCCCTTGCTCGACCACTTCCTCCCTGCCTGACAGGTACATACTTATCAAGGACACGCAGTAGCTGTTCTTTGAACAAGCTCCACATTTCCATTGTGCCCATCCCCTGCAGTTTTCCTCTCCGTCTCGGTGGGGGTGGGGGGGGGGGGGAAGGGTCCCCCTCTCCATCTCTCTCGGTGGGTGGGGTGTTCCCGCCTCTCCATCTCTCTCGGTGGGGGAGTCCCCCCTCTCCATCTCTCTCTTTGGTGGTGTCCCCCCTCTCCATCTCTCTCGGTGGGGGCAAAGTTCCCCCCTCTCCATCTCTCTCGGTGGAGGGAGGACCCCCCTCCATCTCTCTCGGCGGAGGGGGGGGGTCCACCCTCTCCATCTCTCTCGGTGGAGGGGGAGTTCCCCCCTCTCCATCTCTCTCGGTGGGTGTGGGGGTTCCCGCCTCTCCATCTCTCTCGGTGGGGGGGGGTCCACCCTCTCCATCTCTCTCGGTGGGGGGGTCCCCCATCTCCATCTCTCTCGGTGGGGGGTCCCCCTCTCCATCTCTCTCGGTGGGGGCAAAGTTCCCCCCTCTCCATCTCTCTCGGTGGAGGGGGGACCCCCTCTCCATCTCTCTCGGCGGGGGGGGGGGGGGTTCACGCTCTCCATCTCTCTCGGTGGAGGGGGAGTTCCCCCCTCTCCATCTCTCTCGGTGGGTGTGGGGGTTCCCGCCTCTCCATCTCTCTCGGGGGGGGTCCCCCTCTCCATCTCTCTCGCCGGGGGAGTCCCCCCTCTCCATCTCTCTCGGTGGGGGGGTCCCCCCTCTCCATCTCTCTCGGTTGGGGGGTCGCCCTCTCCTTCTCTCTCAGCGGGGGGGGGGGGGGCGGTCCACCCTCTCCATCTCTCTCGGTGGAGGGGGAGTTCTCCCCTCTCCATCTCTCTCGGTGGGGGGCAGGGCTCCCCCCTCTCTATCTCTCTCGGCGGGGGGGGTTCCACCCTCTCCATCTCTCTCTCGGTGGGGGGGTTCCCCCTTCTCCATCTCGCTTTGTGGGGGGGGGGGGTCTCCTTCTCCATATCTCTCGGTGGGGGAGGAGGGGGGTTCCACCAACTCCATCTCTCTCTGTGGGGGGGTGGGGTTACCCCTTCTCCATCTCTCTCGGTGGGTGGAGGCTGTTCTCCCCTCTCCATCTCTCTCGGTCTCTTCGTCTCTCCGTCTCTCTCTGGGACTCTGCCAAAACAAAATCCACAACCAGCAGTCGGCCATTAGTATGTCAGTTCACAATGGCCATTGTATGTCAGTTCACGGTGGCCATTTTATGACGGTTCACGGGAGCCATTTTATGTCAGTTCACAATAGCCATTTTATGTCAGTTAACAATGGACAGTTCATGTCAGGTCGCAATGGCCATTTTGTGTCAGTTCACAATGGACAGTTAATGTCAGTTCACGGGGGCCATTTTGTGTCAGGTCGCAATGGCCATTGTATGTCAGTTCAGAATGGCCATTTTATGTCAGTTCACGGTAGCCATTGTATGTCAGTTCACATTGGCCATTTATGTCAGTTCACGGGGGCCATTGTATGTCAGTTCACATTGGCCATTTTATGTCAGTTCACAGTGGCCATTTTATGTCAGTTCACAATGGCCATTTTATGTCAGTTCACATTGCCCATTTTATGTCAGTTCACAATGGCCATTTTATGTCAGTTCACGGTGGCCATTGTATGTCAGTTCACAATGGCCATTTTATGTCAATTTGCAATGGACATTTTTTGTCAGTTCACAATGGCCATTTTATGTCAGTTTGCAATGGCCATTTTATCTCAGTTGCGGTGGCCAGTTCATGTCGGTTCACGGGGGCCATTTTATGTCAGTTCACGGTGGCCATTTTATGTCAGGTCATGGGGGCCATTTTGTGTCAGTTCACGGTGGCCATTGTATGTCAGTTTACAATGGCCATTGCATGTCAGTTCACAATGGCCATTTTGTGTCAGTTTGCAATGGCCATTTTATCTCAGTTGCGGTGGCCAGTTCATGTCGGTTCACGGGGACCATTTTATGTCAGTTCACGGTGGCCATTTTATATCAGTTCACAATGGCCATTTTATGTAAGTTCACGGTGGCCATTTTATCTCAGTTCACAGTGGCCATTTTATGTCAGTTCACGGGGGCCATTTTATTCAGTCGATGGGTGCCATTTTATGTCAATACACGGTGGCCATTTTATGTCAGTTCACGGTTGTCATTTTATGTCGGTTGACAGGGGCCTTTTTATGTCTGCTCGCAATGGCCATTTTATGTCAGTTCACGGCGGCCATTGTATGTGAGTTCACGGCAGCCATTTTATGTCAGTTCACGGTGTCCACTGTATGTCAGTTCACAATGGCCATTTTATGTCAGTTCACAATGACCATTTTATGTCAGTTCACGTTGGCCATTGTATGTCAGTTCACAATGGCCATTTTATGTCAATTTGCAATGGCCATTTTATGTCAGTTCACGGTGGCCATTGTATGTCCGTTCACAATGGCCATTTTATGTCAGTTTGCAATGGTCATTTTATGTCAGTTCACGGTGGCCATTGTATGTCCGTTCACAATGGCCATTTTATGTCAGTTTGCAATGGCCATTTTATCTCAGTTGTGGTGGCCAGTTCATGTCGGTTCACGGGGGCCATTTTATGTCAGTTCACGGTGGCCATTTTATGTCAGTTCACGGTGGCCATTTTATGTCAGTTCACGGTGGCCATTTTATCTCAGTTCAAAGTGGCCATTTTATGTCAGTTCACGGGGGCCTTTTTATGTCAGGTCGCAATGGCCATTTTATGTCAGTTCACAATGGCCATTTTATGTCAGTTCATGGTGGCCATTGTATGTCAGTTCACAATGGCCATTGTATGTCAGTTTGCAATGGCCATTTTATGTCTGTTTGCCATGACCATTTTTCTTCAGTTGACGGTGGCCATTTTATGTCAGTTCACAGTTGCCATTTTATGTCAGTTCACGGGGTCCATTTTAAGACAGTTCACAATGGCCATTTTATGTCAGTTCACAATGGCCATTTTATGTCAGTTCACGGTGGCCTTTGTGAGTCAGTTCACAATGGCCATTTTATGTCAGTTCACAATGGCCATTTTATGTCAGTTCATGGTGGCCATTGTATGTCAGTTCACAATGGCCATTTTATGTCAGTTCACAATGGCCATTTTATGTCAGTGTGCAATGGCCATTTTTTATCAGTTGACGGTGGCCATTTTGTGTCAGTTCACGGTGGCCATTGCATGTCAGTTCACAATGGCCATTGTATGTCAGTTCACAATGGCCAGTTTATGTCAGTTTAATGGCCATTTTATCTCAGTTGCGGTGGCCAGTTCATGTCGGTTCACGGAGGCCATTTTATGTCAGTTCACGGTGGCCATTTTATGTCAGTTCAAGGAGGCCATTTTATTCAGTCAATGGGGGCCATTTTATGTCAGTTTACGGTGGCCATTTTATGTCAGTTCACGGTGGTCATTTTATGTCGGTTCATGGCGGCAATTTTATGTCAGGTCACGGTGGCTATTTTATGTTAGCTCATGGCGGCCATTTTATGTCAGTTCACGGGGCCATTTTATGTCAGTTCACGATGGACATTTTATATCAGTTCACGGGGGCCTTTTTAGGTCCGGTCGCAATGGCCATTTTATGTCAGTTCACGGGGGCCATTGTATATCAGTTCACAATGGCCATTTTATGTCAGTTTGCAATGGCCATTTTATCTCAGTTGCGGTGGCCAGTATATGTCGGTTCACGGGGGCCATTTTATGTCAGTTCACGGTGGCCATTTTATGTCAGTTCACGGGGGCCATTTTATGTCAGTCCATGGTGGCCATTTATATGTCAGTTCACAATGGCCATTGTATGTCAGTTCACAATCGCTATTTTGTGTCAGTTCACGGTGGCCATTGTATGTCAGTTTACAATGGCCATTTTATGTCAGTTTGCAATGGCCATTTTATCTCAGTTGCGGTGGCCAGTACATGTCGTTTCACGGGGGCCATTTTATGTCAGTTCACGGTGGCCATTTTATGTCAGTTCACGGAGGCCATTTTATGTCAGTTCATGGTGGCCATTGTATGTCAGTTCACAATGGCCATTGCATGTCAGTTCACAATGGCCATTGTATGTCAGTTTACAATGGCCATTGCATGTCAGTTCACAATGGCCATTTTATGTCAGTATGCAATGGCCATTTTATCTCAGTTGCAGTGGCCAGTTCATGTCGGTTCACGGGGGCCATTTTATGTCAGTTCACGGTGGCCATTTTATGTCAGTTCACGGGGGCCATTTTATGTCAGTTCATGGTGCCCATTTTATGTCAGTTCACGGTGGCCATTTTATCTCAGTTCACAGTGGCCATTTTGTCAGTTCACGGGGGCCATTTTATTCAGTCGATGGAGGCCATTTTATGTCAGTACACGGTGGCCATTTTATGTCGGTTCACGGTGGTCATTTTATGCCGGTTGACGGGGGCCATTTTATGTCTGCTTGCAATGGCCATTTTATGTCAGTTCACGGTGGCCATTGTATGTCAGTTCATGGCGGCCATTTTATGTCAGGTCACGGTGGCTATTTTATGTTAGCTCATGGCGGCCATTTTATGTCAGTTCACGGGGCCGTTTCATGTCAGTTCACGATGGACATTTTATATCAGTTCACGGGGGCCATTGTATATCAGTTCACGGCAGCCATTTTATGTCAGTTCACAGTGGCCACTGTATGTCAGTTCACAATGGCCATTTTATGTCAGTTCACAATGACCATTTTATGTCAGTTCACGGTGGCCATTGTATG
Organism: Scyliorhinus torazame; assembly: GCF_047496885.1. Taxonomy (NCBI): domain Eukaryota; kingdom Metazoa; phylum Chordata; class Chondrichthyes; order Carcharhiniformes; family Scyliorhinidae; genus Scyliorhinus; species Scyliorhinus torazame. Next base: position 633,467 of record NW_027307796.1, read on the forward strand.
TCCGTTCACAATGGCCATTTTATGTCAGTTTGCAATGGCCATTTTATGTCAGTTCACGGTGGCCATTGTATGTCAGTTCATGGTGGCTATTTTATGTCAGTTCACAGTGGCCATTTTATGTCAGTTCACAATGGCCATTTTATGTCAGTTCCCATTGCCCATTTTATGTCAGTTCACAATGGCCATTTTATGTCAGTTCACGGTGGCCATTGTATGTCAGTTCACAATGGCCATTTTATGTCAATTTGCAATGGACATTTTTTGTCAGTTCACAATGGCCATTTTATGTCAGTTTGCAATGGCCATTTTATCTCAGTTGCGGTGGCCAGTACATGTCGTTTCACGGGGGCCATTTTATGTCAGTTCACGGTGGCCATTTTATGTCAGTTCACGGAGGCCATTTTATGTCAGTTCATGGTGGCCATTGTATGTCAGTTCACAATGGCCATTGCATGTCAGTTCACAATGGCCATTGTATGTCAGTTTACAATGGCCATTGCATGTCAGTTCACAATGGCCATTTTATGTCAGTATGCAATGGCCATTTTATCTCAGTTGCAGTGGCCAGTTCATGTCGGTTCACGGGGGCCATTTTATGTCAGTTCACGGTGGCCATTTTATGTCAGTTCACGGGGCCATTTTATGTCAGTTCATGGTGCCCATTTTATGTCAGTTCACGGTGGCCATTTTATCTCAGTTCACAGTGGCCATTTTGTCAGTTCACGGGGGCCATTTTATTCAGTCGATGGAGGCCATTTTATGTCAGTACACGGTGGCCATTTTATGTCGGTTCACGGTGGTCATTTTATGCCGGTTGACGGGGGCCATTTTATGTCTGCTTGCAATGGCCATTTTATGTCAGTTCACGGTGGCCATTGTATGTCAGTTCATGGCGGCCATTTTATGTCAGGTCACGGTGGCTATTTTATGTTAGCTCATGGCGGCCATTTTATGTCAGTTCACGGGGCCGTTTCATGTCAGTTCACGATGGACATTTTATATCAGTTCACGGGGGCCATTGTATATCAGTTCACGGCAGCCATTTTATGTCAGTTCACAGTGGCCACTGTATGTCAGTTCACAATGGCCATTTTATGTCAGTTCACAATGACCATTTTATGTCAGTTCACGTTGGCCATTGTATGTCAGTTCACAATGGCCATTTTATGTCAATTTGCAATGGCCATTTTATGTCAGTTCACGGTGGCCATTGTATGTCCGTTCACAATGGCCATTTTATGTCAGTTTGCAATGGCCATTTTATGTCAGTTCACGGTGGCCATTGTATGTCCGTTCACAATGGCCATTTTATGTCAGTTTGCAATGGCCATTTTATCTCAGTTGTGGTGGCCAGTTCATGTCGGTTCACGGGGGCCATTTTATGTCAGTTCACGGTGGCCATTTTATGTCAGTTCACGGGGGCCATTTTATGTCAGTTCATGGTGGCTATTTTATGTCAGTTCACAATGGCCATTTTATTTCAGTTCACGGTGGCCATTTTATCTCAGTTCAAAGTGGACATTTTATGTCAGTTCACAGGGGCCTTTTTATGTCAGGTCGCAATGGCCATTTTATGTCAGTTCACAATGGCCATTTTATGTCAGTTCATGGTGGCCATTGTATGTCAGTTCACAATGGCCATTGTATGTCAGTTCACAATGGCCATTTTATGTCAGTTTGCCATGACCATTTTTCTTCAGTTGATGGTGGCCATTTTATGTCAGTTCACAGTTGCCATTTTATGTCAGTTCACGGAGTCCATTTTAAGACAGTTCACAATGGCCATTTTATGTCAGTTCACAATGGCCATTTTATGTCAGTTCACGGTGGCCATTGTGAGTCAGTTCACAATGGCCATTTTATGTCAGTTCACAATGGCCATTTTATGTCAGTTCACAATGGCCATTTTATGTCAGTTCACAATGGCCATTTTATGTCAGTGTGCAATGGCCATTTTTTATCAGTTGACGGTGGCCATTTTGTGTCAGTTCACGGTGGCCATTGCATGTCAGTTCACAATGGCCATTGTATGTCAGTTCACAATGGCCAGTTTATGTCAGTTTGCAATGGCCATTTTATCTCAGTTACGGTGGCCAGTTCATGTCGGTTCACGGAGGCCATTTTATGTCAGGTCACGGTGGCTATTTTATGTTAGCTCATGGCGGCCATTTTATGTCAGTTCACGGGGCCGTTTCATGTCAGTTCACGATGGACATTTTATATCAGTTCACGGGGGCCATTGTATATCAGTTCACGGCAGCCATTTTATGTCAGTTCACAGTGGCCACTGTATGTCAGTTCACAATGGCCATTTTATGTCAGTTTGCAATGGCCATTTTATCTCAGTTCATGGTGGCCATTGTATGTCAGTTCACAATGGCCATTTTATGTCAGTTTGCAATGGCCATTTTATCTCAGTTGCGGTGGCCAGTTCATGTCGGTTCACGGCGGACATTTTATGTCAGTTCACGGTGGCCATTTTATGTCAGTTCACGGGGGCCATTTTATGTCAGTTCACGGGTGCCATTTTATGTCAGTTCACGGGTGCCTTTTTATGTCAGGTCGCAATGGCCATTTTATGTCAGTTCACGGGGGCCATTGTATGTCAGTTCACAATGGCCATTGTATGTCAGTTCACAATGGCCATTTTTTGTCAGTTCACAGTGACCATTTTATGCCAGTTCACGGCAGCCACTGTATATCAGTTCACAGTGGCCATTTCATGTCTGTTCACAATGGCCGTTTTATGTCAGTTCACGGTGGCCATTGTATATCTGTTCACAATGCCATTTTATGTCAGTTCACGGGGTCCATTTTATGTCAGTACACGGTGGCCATTGTATGTCAGTTCGCAATGGCCATTTTATGTCAGTTCACAATGGCCATTTTATGTCAGTTCATGGTGGCCATTTTATGTCAGTTCACAATGGCCACTGTATGTCAGTTCACAATGGCCATTGTATGTCAGTTCACAATGGCCATGTTATGTCAGTTTGCAATGGCCATTTTATCTCAGTTGCGGTGGCCAGTTCATGTCGGTTCACGGGGGCCATTTTATGTCAGTTCACGGTGGCCATTTTATGTCAGTTCACGGGGGCCATTTTATGTCAGTTCACGGGGGCCATTTTATGTCAGTTCACGGGTGCCATTTTATGTCAGTTCACGGGTGCCTTTTTATGTCAGGTCGCAATGGCCATTTTATGTCAGTTCACGGCGGCCATTGTATATCAGTTCACAGTGGCCATTTTATTTCAGTTCACAGTGGCCATTTTATGTCAGTTCACAATGGCCATTTTATGTCAGTTCAAGGGGGCCATTGTATGTCAGTTCAGAATGGACAGTTTATATCAGTTCACGTGGGCCTTTTTATGTCAGGTCGCAATGGCCATTTTATGTCAGTTCACAATGGCCATTTTATGTCTGCTCACATTGGCCATTTTATGTCAGTTCAAGGGGGCCATTGTATGTCAGTTCACAATGGACAGTTTATGTCAGCTCACGGGGGCCATTTTCTGTCAGTTCACGGTGGCCATTGTTCGTCAGTTCACAGTGGACATTTTATGTCAGTTCAAGGTGGCCATTGTATGTCAGTTCACAATGGCCATTTTATGTCTGTTCACATTGGCCATTTTATGTCAGTTCAAGGGGGCCATTGTATGTCAGTTCACAATGGACAGTTTATGTCAGTTCACGGGGGCCATTTTATGTCAGTTCACGGGTGCCTTTTTATGTCAGGTCGCAATGGCCATTTTATGTCAGTTCACGGCGGCCATTGTATATCAGTTCACAGTGGCCATTTTATTTCAGTTCACAGTGGCCATTTTATGTCAGTTCACAATGGCCATTTTATGTCAGTTCATGGGGGCCATTGTATGTCAGTTCAGAATGGAAAGTTTATATCAGTTCACGGGGGCCTTTTTATGTCAGGTCGCAATGGCCATTTTATGTCAGTTCACAATGGCCATTTTATGTCTGCTCACAATGGCCATTTTATGTCAGTTCAAGGGGGTCATTGTATGTCAGTTCACAATGGACAGTTTATGTCAGTTCACGGGGGCTGTTTTATGTCAGGTCGCAATGGCCATTTTATGTCAGTTCACGGGGGCCATTGTATGTCAGTTCACAATGGCCATTGTATGTCAGTTCACAATGGCCATTTGTTGTCAGTTCACAGTGACCATTTTATGCCAGTTCACGGCAGCCATTGTATATCAGTTCACAGTGGCCATTTCATGTCTGTTCACAATGGCCGTTTTATGTCAGTTCACGGTGGCCATTGTATATCTGTTCACAATGCCATTTTATGTCAGTTCACGGGGTCCATTTTATGTCAGTACACGGTGGCCATTTTATGTCTGTTCACAATGGTCAATTTATGTCAGTTCACGGTGGCCATTGTATGTCAGTTCACAGTGGACATTTTATGTCAGTTCACGGTGGCCATTGTATGTCAGTTCACGGTGGTCATTTTATGTCTGTTCACAATGGCCATTTTATGTCAGTTCATGGTGGCCATTGTATGTCAGTTCACAATGGCCATTGTATGTCAGTTCGCAATGGCCATTTTATGTCAGTTCACAATGGCCATTTTATGTCAGTTCATGGTGGCCATTTTATGTCAGTTCACAATGGCCACTGTATGTCAGTTCACAATGGCCATTGTATGTCAGTTCACAATGGCCATGTTATGTCAGTTTGCAATGGCCATTTTATCTCAGTTGCGGTGGCCAGTTCATGTCGGTTCACGGGGGCCATTTTATGTCAGTTCACGGTGGCCATTTTATGTCAGTTCACGGGGGCCATTTTATGTCAGTTCATGGTGGCCATTTTATCTCAGTTCACGGTAGCCATTTTATGTCAGTTCACGGGGGCCATTTTATTCAGTCAAAGGGGCCATTTTATGTCAGTACACGGTGGCCATTTTATGTCAGTTCATGGTGGTCATTTTATGTCGGTTGAAGGGGGCCGTTTTATGTCAGCTCGCAATGGCCATTTTATGTCAGTTCACGGTGGCCATTGTATGTCCGTTCACGGGGGCCGTTTTATGTCAGCTCGCAATGGCCATTTTATGTTAGTTCACGGTGGCCATTTTATGTCAGTTCACGGTGGCCATTGTATGTCAGTTCACGGTGGCCATTTTATGTCAGGTCACGGTGGCTATTTTATGTTAGCTCACGGCAGCCATTTTATGTCCATTCGCGGTGACCATTTAATGTCAGTTCATGGCAGCCATTTTATGTCAGTTCACGGTGGTCATTTTATATTGGTTGAAGGGGGGCATTTTATGTCAGCTCGCAATGGCCATTTTATGTCAGTTCACGGTGGCCATTTTATGTCAGTTAACGGCAGCCATTTTATGTCAGTTCACGGTGGCCATTTTATGTCAGTTCACAATGGACAGTTTATATCAGTTCAGAGCCATCCCACAGCCAGCACTGCCTGTGCTCCACCGACACAGCCATCACTGTCAGTGCTCCCCCACACAGCCAGCACTGTCAGTGTTCCCACCACACAGCCAGCACTGTCAGTGCTCCCCCCACACAGCCAGCACTGTCAGTGCTCCACCCACACAGCCATCACTGCCAGTGCCTCGTCACAACAGCCAGCAATGTCAGTGCTCCCACCACACAGCCAGCACTGTCAGTGCTCCACCGACACAGCCATCACTGTCAGTGCTCCCCCTACACAGCCAGCACTGTCAGTGCTCCCAACACACAGCCAGCACTGCCAGTGCTCCACCACACAGCCAGCACTGTCAGTGCTCCCCCCACACAGCCAGCACTGTCCGTGCTCCCCCACAGCCAGCAATGTCAGTGCTGCCCCCACACAGCCAGCACTGTCAGTGCTCCCCCACACAGCCAGCACTGCCAGTGCTCCCCCACACAGCCAGCACTGTCAGTGCTCCCCTACACAGCCAACACTGTCAGTGCTCCCACCACACAGCCAGCACTGTCAGTGCTCCCCCACACAGCCAGCACTGTCAGTGCTCCCCCACACAGCCAGCACTGCCAGTGCTCCCCACACAGCCAGCACTGTCAGTGCTCCCCCCACACAGCCAGCACTGTCAGTGCTCCCCCACACAGCCAGCACTGCCAGTGCTCCCCACACAGCCAGCACTGTCAGTGCTCCCCCCACACAGCCAGCACTGTCAGTGCTCCCCCCACACAGCCAGCACTGTCCGTGCTCCCCCACAGCCAGCAATGTCAGTGCTCCCCACATAGCCAGCACTGTCAGTGCTCCCCCACACAGCCAGCACTGTCAGTGCTCAACCACACAGCCAGCACTGTCAGTGCTCCCCACATAGCCAGCACTGTCAGTGCTCCCCCACACAGCCAGCACTGTCAGTGCTCCCACCACACAGCCAGCACTGTCAGTGCTCCCACCACACAGCCAGCACTGCCAGTGCTCCCTCCACACAGCCAGCAATGTCAGTGCTCGCCCCACACAGCCAGCACTGTCAGTGTTCCCCCCACACAGCCAGCACTGTCAGTGCTCCCCACACAGCCAGCACTGTCAGTGCTCCCCAAACAGCCAGCACTGTCAGAGCTCCCCCACACAGCCAGCACTGTCAGTGCTCCCACCACACAGCCAGCACTGTCAGTGCTCCCACCACACAGCCAGCACTGTCAGTGCTCCCCCACACAGCCAGCACTGTCAGTGCTCCCCCCACACAGCCAGCACTGCCAGTGCTCCCCCCACACAGCCAGAACTGTCAGTGATCCCCCCACACAGCCAGCACTGTCAGTGCTCTCCCCACCCAGCCAGCACTGTCTGTGCTCCCCTCACACAGCCAGCACTGTCAGTGCTCCCCCCACACAGCCAGCACTGTCAGTGCACCCCCACACAGCCAGCAATGTCAGACCTCCACCCACACAACCAGCACTGTCAGTGCTCCCCCACACAGCCAGCACTGTCAGTGCTCCCCTCACACAGCCAGCACTGTCAGTGCTCCCCCACACAGCCAGCACTGTCAGTGCTCCCCCACAGAGCCAGCACTGTCAGTGCTCCCCTCACACAGCCAGCACTGCCCGTGCTCCCCCACACAGCCAGCACTGTCAGTGCTCCCCCCACACAGCCAGCACTGCCAGTGCTCCCCCCACACAGCCAGCACTGTCAGTGCTCCCCCACAGAGCCAGCACTGTCAGAGTTCGCCCCACACAGCCAGCACTGTCAGTCCTCCCCCCACACAGCCAGCACTGTTAGTGCTCCCACCACACAGCCAGCACTGTCAGTGCTCCCCACACAGCCAGAACTATCAGTGCTCCCCACACAGCCAGCACTGTCAGTGCTCCCCCACACAGCCAGCACTGTCTGTGCTCCCCCCACACAGCCAGCACTGTCAGTGCTCCCACCACACAGCCAGCACTGCCAGTGCTCCACCACACAGCCAGCACTGTCAGTGCTCCCCCCACACAGCCAGCACTGTCCGTGCTCCCCCACAGCCAGCAATGTCAGTGCTGCCCCCACACAGCCAGCACTGTCAGTGCTCCCCCACACAGCCAGCACTGCCAGTGCTCCCCCACACAGCCAGCACTGTCAGTGCTCCCCTACACAGCCAACACTGTCAGTGCTCCCACCACACAGCCAGCACTGTCAGTGCTCCCCCACACAGCCAGCACTGTCAGTGCTCCCCCACACAGCCAGCACTGCCAGTGCTCCCCACACAGCCAGCACTGTCAGTGCTCCCCCCACACAGCCAGCACTGTCAGTGCTCCCCCACACAGCCAGCACTGCCAGTGCTCCCCACACAGCCAGCACTGTCAGTGCTCCCCCCACACAGCCAGCACTGTCAGTGCTCCCCCCACACAGCCAGCACTGTCCGTGCTCCCCCACAGCCAGCAATGTCAGTGCTCCCCACATAGCCAGCACTGTCAGTGCTCCCCCACACAGCCAGCACTGTCAGTGCTCAACCACACAGCCAGCACTGTCAGTGCTCCCCACATAGCCAGCACTGTCAGTGCTCCCCCACACAGCCAGCACTGTCAGTGCTCCCACCACACAGCCAGCACTGTCAGTGCTCCCACCACACAGCCAGCACTGCCAGTGCTCCCTCCACACAGCCAGCAATGTCAGTGCTCGCCCCACACAGCCAGCACTGTCAGTGTTCCCCCCACACAGCCAGCACTGTCAGTGCTCCCCACACAGCCAGCACTGTCAGTGCTCCCCAAACAGCCAGCACTGTCAGAGCTCCCCCACACAGCCAGCACTGTCAGTGCTCCCACCACACAGCCAGCACTGTCAGTGCTCCCACCACACAGCCAGCACTGTCAGTGCTCCCCCACACAGCCAGCACTGTCAGTGCTCCCCCCACACAGCCAGCACTGCCAGTGCTCCCCCCACACAGCCAGAACTGTCAGTGATCCCCCCACACAGCCAGCACTGTCAGTGCTCTCCCCACCCAGCCAGCACTGTCTGTGCTCCCCTCACACAGCCAGCACTGTCAGTGCTCCCCCCACACAGCCAGCACTGTCAGTGCACCCCCACACAGCCAGCAATGTCAGACCTCCACCCACACAACCAGCACTGTCAGTGCTCCCCCACACAGCCAGCACTGTCAGTGCTCCCCTCACACAGCCAGCACTGTCAGTGCTCCCCCACACAGCCAGCACTGTCAGTGCTCCCCCACAGAGCCAGCACTGTCAGTGCTCCCCTCACACAGCCAGCACTGCCCGTGCTCCCCCACACAGCCAGCACTGTCAGTGCTCCCCCCACACAGCCAGCACTGCCAGTGCTCCCCCCACACAGCCAGCACTGTCAGTGCTCCCCCACAGAGCCAGCACTGTCAGAGTTCGCCCCACACAGCCAGCACTGTCAGTCCTCCCCCCACACAGCCAGCACTGTTAGTGCTCCCACCACACAGCCAGCACTGTCAGTGCTCCCCACACAGCCAGAACTATCAGTGCTCCCCACACAGCCAGCACTGTCAGTGCTCCCCCACACAGCCAGCACTGTCTGTGCTCCCCCCACACAGCCAGCACTGTCAGTGCTCCCACCACACAGCCAGCACTGCCCGTGCTCCCACCACACAGCCAGCACTGTCAGTGCTCCCACCACACAGCCAGCACTGTCAGTGCTCCCCCCACACAGCCAGCACTGTCAGTGCTCACCCCACACAGCCAGCACTGTCAGTGCTCACCCCACACAGCCAGCACTGTCAGTGCTCCCCCACACAGCCTGCACTGTCAGTGCTCCCCGCACACAGCCAGCACTGTCAGTGCTCCCCACACACAGCCAGCACTGTCAGTGCTCCCCCCACACAGCCAGCACTGTCAGTGCTTCCCACACACAGCCAGCACTGTCAGTGATCCCCCCACACAGCCAGCACTGTCAGTGCTCCCCCCACAGCCAGCACTGTCAGTGCTCCCCCACACAGCCAGCACTGTCAGTGCTCCCCCCACACAGCCAGCACTGTCAGTGCTCCCCCACACAGCCAGCACTGTCAGTGCTCCCCCCACACAGCCAGCACTGTCAGTGCTCCAACCACACAGCCAGCACTGTCAGTGCTCCAACCACACAACCAGCACTGTCAGTGCTCCCCCACAGAGCCAGCACTGTCAGTGCTCCCCACACAGCCAGCACTGTCAGTGCTCTCCCACACAGCCAGCACTGTCAGTGCTCCCCCACAGAGCCAGCACTGTCAGTGTTCCCACCACACAGCCAGCACTGTCAGTGCTCCCCACACAGCCAGCACTGTGAGTGCTCCCCCACACAGCCACCACTGTCAGTGCTCCCACCACACAGCCAGCACTGTCAGTGCTCCCACCACACAACCAGCACTGTCAGCGCTCCCCCACACAGCCAGCACTGTCAGTGCTACCACCACACAGCCAGCACTGTCAGTGCTCCCACCACACAGCCAGCACTGTCAGCGCTCCCCCACACAGCCAGCACTGTCAGTGCTCTCCCACACAGCCAGCACTGTCAGTGCTCCCCCCACACAGCCAGCACTGTCAGTGCTCCAACCACACAACCAGCACTGTCAGTGCTCCCCACACAGCCAGCACTGTCAGTGCTCCCCCCACACAGCCAGCACTGTCAGTGCTCCAACCACACAGCCAGCACTGTCAGTGCTCCCCACACACAGCGAGCACTGTCAGTGCTCCCCCCACACAGCCAGCACTGTCAGTGCTCCAACCACACAACCAGCACTGTCAGTGCTCCCCACACAGCCAGCACTGTCAGTGCTCCCCCACACAGCCAGCACTGTCAGTGCTCCCCCACAGAGCCAGCACTGTCAGTGTTCCCACCACACAGCCAGCACTGTCAGTGCTCCCCACACAGCCAGCGCTGTGAGTGCTCCCCCACACAGCCACCACTGTCAGTGCTCCCACCACACAGCCAGCACTGTCAGTGCTCCCACCACACAGCCAGCACTGCCAGTGCTCCCCCACACAGCCAGCACTGTCAGTGCTCCCCTACACAGCCAACACTGTCAGTGCTCCCACCACACAGCCAGCACTGTCAGTGCTCCCCCACACAGCCAGCACTGTCAGTGCTCCCCCACACAGCCAGCACTGCCAGTGCTCCCCACACAGCCAGCACTGTCAGTGCTCCCCCCACACAGCCAGCACTGTCAGTGCTCCCCCACACAGCCAGCACTGCCAGTGCTCCCCACACAGCCAGCACTGTCAGTGCTCCCCCCACACAGCCAGCACTGTCAGTGCTCCCCCCACACAGCCAGCACTGTCCGTGCTCCCCCACAGCCAGCAATGTCAGTGCTCCCCACATAGCCAGCACTGTCAGTGCTCCCCCACACAGCCAGCACTGTCAGTGCTCAACCACACAGCCAGCACTGTCAGTGCTCCCCACATAGCCAGCACTGTCAGTGCTCCCCCACACAGCCAGCACTGTCAGTGCTCCCACCACACAGCCAGCACTGTCAGTGCTCCCACCACACAGCCAGCACTGCCAGTGCTCCCTCCACACAGCCAGCAATGTCAGTGCTCGCCCCACACAGCCAGCACTGTCAGTGTTCCCCCCACACAGCCAGCACTGTCAGTGCTCCCCACACAGCCAGCACTGTCAGTGCTCCCCAAACAGCCAGCACTGTCAGAGCTCCCCCACACAGCCAGCACTGTCAGTGCTCCCACCACACAGCCAGCACTGTCAGTGCTCCCACCACACAGCCAGCACTGTCAGTGCTCCCCCACACAGCCAGCACTGTCAGTGCTCCCCCCACACAGCCAGCACTGCCAGTGCTCCCCCCACACAGCCAGAACTGTCAGTGATCCCCCCACACAGCCAGCACTGTCAGTGCTCTCCCCACCCAGCCAGCACTGTCTGTGCTCCCCTCACACAGCCAGCACTGTCAGTGCTCCCCCCACACAGCCAGCACTGTCAGTGCACCCCCACACAGCCAGCAATGTCAGACCTCCACCCACACAACCAGCACTGTCAGTGCTCCCCCACACAGCCAGCACTGTCAGTGCTCCCCTCACACAGCCAGCACTGTCAGTGCTCCCCCACACAGCCAGCACTGTCAGTGCTCCCCCACAGAGCCAGCACTGTCAGTGCTCCCCTCACACAGCCAGCACTGCCCGTGCTCCCCCACACAGCCAGCACTGTCAGTGCTCCCCCCACACAGCCAGCACTGCCAGTGCTCCCCCCACACAGCCAGCACTGTCAGTGCTCCCCCACAGAGCCAGCACTGTCAGAGTTCGCCCCACACAGCCAGCACTGTCAGTCCTCCCCCCACACAGCCAGCACTGTTAGTGCTCCCACCACACAGCCAGCACTGTCAGTGCTCCCCACACAGCCAGAACTATCAGTGCTCCCCACACAGCCAGCACTGTCAGTGCTCCCCCACACAGCCAGCACTGTCTGTGCTCCCCCCACACAGCCAGCACTGTCAGTGCTCCCACCACACAGCCAGCACTGCCCGTGCTCCCACCACACAGCCAGCACTGTCAGTGCTCCCACCACACAGCCAGCACTGTCAGTGCTCCCCCCACACAGCCAGCACTGTCAGTGCTCACCCCACACAGCCAGCACTGTCAGTGCTCACCCCACACAGCCAGCACTGTCAGTGCTCCCCCACACAGCCTGCACTGTCAGTGCTCCCCGCACACAGCCAGCACTGTCAGTGCTCCCCACACACAGCCAGCACTGTCAGTGCTCCCCCCACACAGCCAGCACTGTCAGTGCTTCCCACACACAGCCAGCACTGTCAGTGATCCCCCCACACAGCCAGCACTGTCAGTGCTCCCCCCACAGCCAGCACTGTCAGTGCTCCCCCACACAGCCAGCACTGTCAGTGCTCCCCCCACACAGCCAGCACTGTCAGTGCTCCCCCACACAGCCAGCACTGTCAGTGCTCCCCCCACACAGCCAGCACTGTCAGTGCTCCAACCACACAGCCAGCACTGTCAGTGCTCCAACCACACAACCAGCACTGTCAGTGCTCCCCCACAGAGCCAGCACTGTCAGTGCTCCCCACACAGCCAGCACTGTCAGTGCTCTCCCACACAGCCAGCACTGTCAGTGCTCCCCCACAGAGCCAGCACTGTCAGTGTTCCCACCACACAGCCAGCACTGTCAGTGCTCCCCACACAGCCAGCACTGTGAGTGCTCCCCCACACAGCCACCACTGTCAGTGCTCCCACCACACAGCCAGCACTGTCAGTGCTCCCACCACACAACCAGCACTGTCAGCGCTCCCCCACACAGCCAGCACTGTCAGTGCTACCACCACACAGCCAGCACTGTCAGTGCTCCCACCACACAGCCAGCACTGTCAGCGCTCCCCCACACAGCCAGCACTGTCAGTGCTCTCCCACACAGCCAGCACTGTCAGTGCTCCCCCCACACAGCCAGCACTGTCAGTGCTCCAACCACACAACCAGCACTGTCAGTGCTCCCCACACAGCCAGCACTGTCAGTGCTCCCCCCACACAGCCAGCACTGTCAGTGCTCCAACCACACAGCCAGCACTGTCAGTGCTCCCCACACACAGCGAGCACTGTCAGTGCTCCCCCCACACAGCCAGCACTGTCAGTGCTCCAACCACACAACCAGCACTGTCAGTGCTCCCCACACAGCCAGCACTGTCAGTGCTCCCCCACACAGCCAGCACTGTCAGTGCTCCCCCACAGAGCCAGCACTGTCAGTGTTCCCACCACACAGCCAGCACTGTCAGTGCTCCCCACACAGCCAGCACTGTGAGTGCTCCCCCACACAGCCACCACTGTCAGTGCTCCCACCACACAGCCAGCACTGTCAGTGCTCCCACCACACAACCAGCACTGTCAGCGCTCCCCCACACAGCCAGCACTGTCAGTGCTACCACCACACAGCCAGCACTGTCAGTGCTCCCACCACACAGCCAGCACTGTCAGCGCTCCCCCACACAGCCAGCACCCTCAGTGCTCCCACCACACAGCCAGCACTGTCAGTGCTCCCACCACACAGCCAGCACTGTCAGTGCTCCCACCACACAGCCAGCACTGTCAGTGCTCCCACCACACAGCCAGCACTGTCAGTGTTCCCCACGCCCCAGACCCAGCTCCTGATTGGCTGAGAGGCTGTCAGTCAGCGCCAGGAGATACTGATAGGCTGAGAGACTGTCAGTCAGCGGTTGGAGCTCCTGATTGGCTGAGAGACTGCCAGTCGGCGGCTGGAGCTCCTGATTGGCTGAGAGACTGTCAGTCAGCGGCTGGAGCTCCTGATTGGCTGAGAGACTGTCAGTCAGCGGTTGGAACTCCTGATTGGCTGAGGGGCTTTCCGTCAGTTTTATTTTCTCATTAATTTAATAATTGATGCAACCGGATATTTCACCGCGATCTTGATCTGCTCCCTGAACCTGGACTGAGTCACCACATAAATAAATGTGCTCCCACCGCACAGCCAGCACTGTCACTGCTCCCCACACAGCCAGCACTGTCAGTGACCCCCCACACAGCCAGCACTGTCAGTGCTCTCCCACACAGCCAGCACGGTTAGTGCTCCCCCCACACAGCCAGCACTGTTAGTGCTTCCCCCCACACAACCAGCTCTGTCAGTGCTCCCCCCACACAACCAGCACTGCCAGTGCTCCCACCACACAGCCAGCACTGCCCGTGCTCCCACCACACAGCCAGCACTGTCAGTGCTCCCACCACACAGCCAGCACTGTCAGTGCTCCCCCCACACAGCCAGCACTGTCAGTGCTCACCACACACAGCCAGCACTGTCAGTGCTCCCAACACACAGCCAGCACTGCCAGTGCTCCCCCACACAGCCAGCACTGTCAGTGCTCCCACCACACAGCCAGCACTGTCAGTGCTCCCCCACACAGCCAGCCCTTCCAGTGATCCCCCCACACAGCCAGCACTGGCAGTGCTCCCCCCACACAGCCAGCACTGTCAGTGCTCACCACACACAGCCAGCACTGTCAGTGCTCCCAACACACAGCCAGCACTGCCAGTGCTCCCCCACACAGCCAGCACTGTCAGTGCTCCCACCACACAGCCAGCACTGTCAGTGCTCCCACCACACAGCCAGCACTGCCAGTGCTCCCATCACACAGCAAGCACTGTCAGTGCTCCCCCACACAGCCAGCACTGTCAGTGCTGCGAGCACACAGCCAGTACTGTCAGTGCTCCCACCACACATCCAGCACTGTCAGTGCTCCCACCACACAGCCAGCACTGCCAGTGCTCCCACCCCACAGCCAGCACTGTCAGTGCTCACCCCACACAGCCAGCACTGTGAGTGCTCCCCAGACAGCCAGCACTGTCAGTGCTCCCCCGGCACAGCCAGCACTGTCAGTGCTCCCACCACACAGCCAGCACTGTCAGTGCTCACCCCACACAGCCAGCACTGTGAGTGCTCCCCAGACTGCCAGCACTGTCAGTGCTCACCCCACACAGCCAGCACTGTCAGTGCTCCCCCGGCACAGCCAGCACTGTCAGTGCTCCCACCACACAGCCAGCACTGTCAGTGCTCCCAACACACAGCCAGCACTGTCAGTGCTCAGCCCACACAGCCAGCACTGTCAGTGCTCCCCCACACAGCCAACACTGTCAGTGCTCCCCCACACAGCCAGCACTGTCAGTGCTCCCCCACACAGCCTGCACTGTCAGTGCTCCCCCACACAGCCAGCACTGTCAGTTCTCCCACCACACAGCCAGCACTGTCAGTGCTCCCCCACACAGCCAGCACTGTCAGTGCTCCCCCACACAGCCTGCACTGTCAGTGCTCCCCCACACAGCCAGCACTGTCAGTGCTCCCCTCACACAGCCAGCACTGTCAGTTCTCCCACCACACAGCCAGCACTGTCAGTGCTCCCCCCACACAGCCAGCACTGTCAGTGCTCCCCCCACACAGCCAGCACTGCCAGTGCTCCCACCACACAGCCAGCACTGTCAGTGCTCCCACCACACAGCCAGCACTGTCAGCGCTCCCCCACACAGCCAGCACTGTCAGTGCTCCCCCCACACAGCCAGCACTGCCAGTGCTCCCACCACACAGCCAGCGCTGTCAGTGCTCCCACCACACAGCCAGCACTGTCAATGCTCCCACCACACAACCAGCACTGTCAGTGCTCACCCCACACAGCCAGCACTGTCAGTGCTCCCACCACACAACCAGCACTGTCAGTGCCCCCCCCCCCACACAGCCAGCACTGTCAGTGCTCCCCCCATACAGCCAGCACTGTCAGTGCTCCCACCACACAGCCAGCACTGTCAGTGCTCTCACCCCACACAGCCAGCACTGTCAGTGCTCCCACCCCACACAGCCAGCAGTGTCAGTGCTCCCACCACACAACCAGCACTGTCAGTGCCCCCCCCACACAGCCAGCACTGTCAGTGCTCCCCCCATACAGCCAGCTCTGTCAGTGCTCCCACCACACAGCCAGCACTGTCAGTGCTCCCACCCCACACAGCCAGCACTGTCAGTGCTCCCCCCACACAGCCAGCACTGTCAGTGCTCCTCCACACAGCCAGCACTGTCAGTGCTCCCACCACACAGCCAGCACTGTCCGTGCTCCCACCACACAGCCAGCACTGTCAGTGCTCCCACCACACAGCCAGCACTGTCAGGGCTCCCTCACACAGCCAGCACTGTCAGTGCTCCACCCACACAGCCAGCACTGTCAGTGCTCCCCTCACACAGCCAGCACTGTCAGTGCTCCCCACCACACAGCCAGCACTGTCAGTGCTCCCCCCACACAGCCAGCACTGTCAGTGCTGCCACCACACAGACTGCACTGTCAGTGCACCCACCACACAGCCAGCACTGTCAGTGCTCCCCACCACACAGCCAGCACTGTCAGTGCTCCCACCACACAGCCTGCACTGTCAGTGCTCCCACCACACAGCCAGCACTGTCAGTGCTCCCCACCACACAGCCAGCACTGTCAGTGCTTCCACCACACAGCCAGCACTGTCAGTGCTCCCACCACAGCCAGCACTGTCAGTGCTCCCACCACACAGCCAGCACTGTCAGTGCTCCCACCACACAGCCAGCACTGTCAGTGCTCCCACCCCACACAGCCAGCAGTGTCAGTGCTCCCACCACACAACCAGCACTGTCAGTGCCCCCCCACACAGCCAGCACTGTCAGTGCTCCCCCCCATACAGCCAGCTCTGTCAGTGCTCCCACCACACAGCCAGCACTGTCAGTGCTCCCACCCCACACAGCCAGCACTGTCAGTGCTCCCCCCACACAGCCAGCACTGTCAGTGCTCCTCCACACAGCCAGCACTGTCAGTGCTCCCACCACACAGCCAGCATTGTCCGTGCTCCCACCACACAGCCAGCACTGTCAGTGCTCCCACCACACAGCCAGCACTGTCAGGGCTCCCTCACACAGCCAGCACTGTCAGTGCTCCACCCACACAGCCAGCACTGTCAGTGCTCCCCTCACACAGCCAGCACTGTCAGTGCTCCCCACCACACAGCCAGCACTGTCAGTGCTCTCCCCACACAGCCAGCACTGTCAGTGCTGCCACCACACAGACTGCACTGTCAGTGCTCCCACCACACAGCCAGCACTGTCAGTGCTCCCCACCACACAGCCAGCACTGTCAGTGCTCCCCCCACACAGCCAGCACTGTCAGTGCTGCCACCACACAGACTGCACTGTCAGTGCTCCCACCACACAGCCAGCACTGTCAGTGCTCCCCACCACACAGCCAGCACTGTCAGTGCTCCCACCACACAGCCTGCACTGTCAGTGCTCCCACCACACAGCCAGCACTGTCAGTGCTCCCCACCACACAGCCAGCACTGTCAGTGCTTCCCCCACACAGCCAGCACTGTCAGTGCTCCCCACCACAGCCAGCACTGTCAGTGCTCCCACCACACAGCCAGCACTGTCAGTGCTCCCACCACACAGCCAGCACTGTCAGTGCTCCCCACCACACAGCCAGCACTGTCAGTTCTCCCACCACACAGCCAGCACTGTCAGTGCTCCCACCACACAGCCAGCACTGTCAGTGCTCCCCACACAGCCTGCACTGTCAGTGCTCCCCCACAGAGCCAGCACTGTCAGTGCTCCCCACACAGCCAGCACTGTCAGTGCTCTCCCACACAGCCAGCACTGTCAGTGCTCCCCCACAGAGCCAGCACTGTCAGTGTTCCCACCACACAGCCAGCACTGTCAGTGCTCCCAACACAGCCAGCACTGTGAGTGCTCCCCCACACAGCCACCACTGTCAGTGCTCCCACCACACAGCCAGCACTGTCAGTGCTCCCACCACACAGCCAGCACTGTCAGCGCTCCCCCACACAGCCAGCACTGTCAGTGCTACCACCACACAGCCAGCACTGTCAGTGCTCCCACCACACAGCCAGCACTGTCAGCGCTCCCCCACACAGCCAGCACTGTCAGTGCTCCCACCACACAGCCAGCACTGTCAGTGCTCCCCCACACAGCCAGCACTGTCAGTGCTCCCACCACAAAGCCAGCACTGTCAGTGTTCCCCACGCCCCAGACCCAGCTCCTGATTGGCTGAGAGACTGTCAGTCAGCGGTTGGAGCTCCTGATTGGCTGAGAGACTGCCAGTCGGCGGCTGGGGCCCCAGATTGGCTGAGAGACTGTCAGTCAGCGGCTGGAGCTCCTGATAGGCTGAGGGGCTTTCAGTCAGTTTTATTTTCTCATTAATTTAATAATTGATGCAACCGGATATTTCACCGCGATCTTGATCTGCTCCCTGAACCTGGACTGAGTCACCACATAAATAAATGTGCTCCCACCGCACAGCCAGCACTGTCAGTGCTCCCCACACAGCCAGCACTGTCAGTGCTCCCCCACACAGCCAGCACTGTCAGTGCTCCCCCCACACAGCCAGCAGTGCCCGTGCTCCCACCACACAGCCAGCACTGTCAGTGCTCCCACCACACAGCCAGCACTGTTAGTGCTCCCCCCACACAGCCAGCACTGTTAGTGCTCCCACCACACAGCCAGCACTGTCAGTGCTCCCCCCACACAGCCAGCACTGTCAGTGCTCCCACCACACAGCCGGCACTGTTAGTGCTCCCACCACACAGCCAGCACTGTTAGTGCTCCCACCACACAGCCAGCACTGTTAGTGCTCCCCCCACACAGCCAGCACTGTCAGTGCTCCCCACACAGCCAGCACTGTCAGTGCTGCCCCCACACAGCCAGCCCTTCCAGTGATCCCCCCACACAGCCAGCACTGGCAGTGCTCCCCCCACACAGCCAGCACTGTCAGTGCTCACCCCACACAGCCAGCACTGTCAGTGCTCCCAACACACAGCCAGCACTGCCAGTGCTCCCATCACACAGCAAGCACTGCCAGTGCTCCACCCACACAGCCAGCACTGTCAGTGCTCCGAGCACACAGCCAGCACTGTCAGTGCTCCCAGCACACAGCCAGCACTGTCAGTGCTCCCAACACACAGCCAGCACCGTCAGTGCTCACCCCACACAGCCAGCACTGTGAGTGCTCCCCACACAGCCAGCACTGTCAGTGCTCCCCCAACAGCCAGCACTGTCAGTGCTCCCCCAACAGCCAGCACTGTCAGTGCTCCCCCGGCACAGCCAGCACTGTCAGTGCTCCCACCTCACAGCCAGCACTGTCAGTGCTCCCCCCACACAGCCAGCACTGTCAGTGCTCCCACCACACAGCCAGCACTGTCAGTGCTCCCCCCACACAGCCAGCACTGTCAGTGCTCCCCCACACAGCCAGCACTGTCAGTGCTCCCACCACACAGCCAGCCCTGTCAGTGCTCACCCCACACAGCCAGCACTGTCAGTGCTCCCCCACACAGCCAACACTGTCAGTGCTCACCCCACACAGCCAGCACTGTCAGTGCTCCCCCACACAGCCAACACTGTCAGTGCTCCCCCACAGCCAGCACTGTCAGTGCTCCCACCACACAGCCAGCACTGTCAGTGCTCCCCCACACAGCCAGCACTGTCAGTGCTCCCCCCACACAGCCAGCACTGTCAGTGCTCCCACCACACAGCCAGCACTGTCAGTGCTCCCCCACACAGCCAGCACTGTCAGTGCTCCCCCACACAGCCAGCACTGTCAGTGCTCCCACCACACAGCCAGCACTGTCAGTGCTTCCCCACACAGCCAGCACTGTCAGTGCTCCCCCCACACAGCCAGCACTGTCAGTGCTCCCACCACACAGCCAGCACTGTTAGTGCTCCCCCCACACAGCCAGCCCTTCCAGTGCTCCCCCACACAGCCAGCACTGTCAGTGCTCCCACCACAAAGCCAGCACTGTCAGTGTTCCCCACGCCCCAGACCCAGCTCCTGATTGGCTGAGAGACTGTCAGTCAGCGGCTGGAGCTCCTGATAGGCTGAGGGGCTTTCAGTCAGTTTTATTTTCTCATTAATTTAATAATTGATGCAACCGGATATTTCACCGCGATCTTGATCTGCTCCCTGAACCTGGACTGAGTCACCACATAAATAAATGTGCTCCCACCGCACAGCCAGCACTGTCAGTGCTCCCCACACAGCCAGCACTGTCAGTGCTCCCCCACACAGCCAGCACTGTCAGTGCTCCCCCACACAGCCAGCACTGTCAGTGCTCCCACCACACAGCCAGCACTGTCAGTGCTCCCCCCACACAGCCAGCACTGTTAGTGCTCCCCCCACACAGCCAGCACTGTTAGTGCTCCCCACACCGCCAGCACTGTCAGTGCTCCCCCCACACAGCCAGCACTGCCAGTACTCCCACCACACAGCCAGCACTGCCCGTGCTCCCACCACACAGCCAGCACTGTCAGTGCTCCCACCACACAGCCGGCACTGTTAGTGCTCCCACCACACAGCCAGCACTGTTAGTGCTCCCCCCACACAGCCAGCACTGTCAGTGCTCCCCCACACAGCCAGCCCTTCCAGTGATCCCCCCACACAGCCAGCACTGGCAGTGCTCCCCCCACACAGCCAGCACTGTCAGTGCTCACCCCACACAGCCAGCACTGTCAGTGCTCCCAACACACAGCCAGCACTGCCAGTGCTCCACCCACACAGCCAGCACTGTCAGTGCTCCCAACACACAGCCAGCACTGTCAGTGCTCACCCCACACAGCCAGCACTGTGAGTGCTCCCCACACAGCCAGCAATGTCAGTGCTCCCCACACAGCCAGCACTGTCAGTGCTCCCCCAACAGCCAGCACTGTCAGTGCTCCCCCGGCACAGCCAGCACTGTCAGTGCTCCCACCACACAGCCAGCCCTGTCAGTGCTCACCCCACACAGCCAGCACTGTCAGTGCTCCCCCACACAGCCAGAACTGTCAGTGCTCCCCCCACACAGCCAGCACTGTCATTGCTCCCACCACACAACCAGCACTGTCAGTGCTCCCCCGCACAGCCAGCACTGTCAGTGCTCCCCACACACATCCAGCACTGTCAGTGCTCCCCCCACACAGCCAGCACTGTCAGTGCTCCCCCACACAGCCAGCCCTTCCAGTGATCCCCCCACACAGCCAGCACTGGCAGTGCTCCCCCCACACAGCCAGCACTGTCAGTGCTCCCAACACACAGCCAGCACTGTCAGTGCTCCGAGCACACAGCCAGCACTGTCAGTGCTCCCACCACACAGCCAGCACTGTCAGTGCTCCCAACACACAGCCAGCACTGCCAGTGCTCCCACACCACAGCCAGCACTGTCAGTGCTCACCCAACAGCCAGCACTGTCAGTGCTCCCCCGGCACAGCCAGCACTGTCAGTGCTCCCACCACACAGCCAGCCCTGTCAGTGCTCCCCGCACACAGCCAGCACTGTCAGTGCTCCCCCGGCACAGCCAGCACTGTCAGTGCTCCCACCACACAGCCAGCCCTGTCAGTGCTCACCCCACACAGCCAGCACTGTCAGTGCTCCCCCACACAGCCAACACTGTCAGTGCTCCCCCCACACAGCCAGCACTGTCAGTGCTCACCCCACACAGCCAGCACTGTCAGTGCTCCCCCACACAGCCAACACTGTCAGTGCTCCCCCACACAGCCAGCACTGTCAGTGCTCCCCCCACACAGCCAGCACTGTCAGTGCTCCCCCACACAGCCAGCACTGTCAGTGCTCCCACCACACAGCCAGCACTGTCAGTGCTCCCCACCACACAGCCAGCACTGTCAGTGCTTCCACCACACAGCCAGCACTGTCAGTGCTCCCACCACACAGCCAGCACTGTCAGTGCTCCCCTCACACAGCAAGCACTGCCAGTGCTCCACCCACACAGCCAGCACTGTCAGTGCTGCGAGCACACAGCCAGTACTGTCAGTGCTCCCACCACACATCCAGCACTGTCAGTGCTCCCACCACACAGCCAGCACTGCCAGTGCTCCCACCCCACAGCCAGCACTGTCAGTGCTCACCCCACATAGCCAGCACTGTGAGTGCTCCCCAGACAGCCAGCAATGTCAGTGCTCCCCGCACACAGCCAGCACTGTCAGTGCTCCCCCAACAGCCAGCACTGTCAGTGCTCCCCACACACAGCCAGCACTGTCAGTGCTCAGCCCACACAGCCAGCACTGTCAGTGCTCCCCCGGCACAGCCAGCACTGTCAGTGCTCCCAACACACAGCCAGCACTGTCAGTGCTCAGCCCACACAGCCAGCACTGTCAGTGCTCCCCCACACAGCCAACACTGTCAGTGCTCCCACCACACAGCCAGCACTGTCAGTGCTCCCCACCACAGCCAGCACTGTCAGTGCTCCCCACCACACAGCCAGCACTGTCAGTGCTCCCCACCACAGCCAGCACTGTCAGTGCTCCCACCACACAGCCAGCACTGTCAGTGCTCCCACCACACAGCCAGCACTGTCAGTGCTCCCCACCACTCAGCCAGCACTGTCAGTTCTCCCACCACACAGCCAGCACTGTCAGTGCTCCCACCACACAGCCAGCACTGTCAGTGCTCCCCACACAGCCTGCACTGTCAGTGCTCCCCCACAGAGCCAGCACTGTCAGTGCTCCCCACACAGCCAGCACTGTCAGTGCTCTCCCACACAGCCAGCACTGTCAGTGCTCCCCCACAGAGCCAGCACTGTCAGTGTTCCCACCACACAGCCAGCACTGTCAGTGCTGCCCACACAGCCAACACTGTGAGTGCTCCCCCACACAGCCACCACTGTCAGTGCTCCCACCACACAGCCAGCACTGTCAGTGCTCCCACCACACAGCCAGCACTGTCAGCGCTCCCCCACACAGCCGGCACTGTCAGTGCTACCACCACACAGCCAGCACTGTCAGTGCTCCCAACACACAGCCAGCACTGTCAGTGCTCAGCCCACACAGCCAGCACTGTCAGTGCTCCCCCACACAGCCAACACTGTCAGTGCTCCCACCACACAGCCAGCACTGTCAGTGCTCCCCACCACAGCCAGCACTGTCAGTGCTCCCCACCACACAGCCAGCACTGTCAGTGCTCCCCACCACAGCCAGCACTGTCAGTGCTCCCACCACACAGCCAGCACTGTCAGTGCTCCCACCACACAGCCAGCACTGTCAGTGCTCCCCACCACTCAGCCAGCACTGTCAGTTCTCCCACCACACAGCCAGCACTGTCAGTGCTCCCACCACACAGCCAGCACTGTCAGTGCTCCCCACACAGCCTGCACTGTCAGTGCTCCCCCACAGAGCCAGCACTGTCAGTGCTCCCCACACAGCCAGCACTGTCAGTGCTCTCCCACACAGCCAGCACTGTCAGTGCTCCCCCACAGAGCCAGCACTGTCAGTGTTCCCACCACACAGCCAGCACTGTCAGTGCTGCCCACACAGCCAACACTGTGAGTGCTCCCCCACACAGCCACCACTGTCAGTGCTCCCACCACACAGCCAGCACTGTCAGTGCTCCCACCACACAGCCAGCACTGTCAGCGCTCCCCCACACAGCCGGCACTGTCAGTGCTACCACCACACAGCCAGCACTGTCAGTGCTCCCACCACACAGCCAGCACTGTCAGCGCTCCCCCACACAGCCAGCACTGTCAGTGCTCCCCCACACAGCCAGCACTGTCAGTGCTCCCACCACACAGCCAGCACTGTCAGTGTTCCCCACGCCCCAGACCCAGCTCCTGATTGGCTGAGAGACTGTCAGTCAGCGGTTGGAGCTCCTGATTGGCTGAGAGACTGCCAGTCGGCGGCTGGAGCCCCAGATTGGCTGAGAGACTGTCAGTCAGCGGCTGGAGCTCCTGATTGGTTGAGGGGCTTTCAGTCAGTTTTATTTTCTCATTAATTTAATAATTGATGCAACCGGATATTTCACCGCGATCTTGATCTGCTCCCTGAACCTGGACTGAGTCACCACATAAATAAATGTGCTCCCACCGCACAGCCAGCACTGTCAGTGCTCCCCACACAGCCAGCACTGTCAGTGCTCCCCCACACAGCCAGCACTGTCAGTGCTCCCCCCACACAGCCAGCAGTGCCCGTGCTCCCACCACACAGCCAGCACTGTCAGTGCTCCCACCACACAGCCAGCACTGTTAGTGCTCCCCCCACACAGCCAGCACTGTTAGTGCTCCCCACACAGCCAGCACTGCCCGTGCTCCCACCACACAGCCAGCACTGTCAGTGCTCCCACCACACAGCCAGCACTGTTAGTGCTCCCCACACAGCCAGCACTGCCCGTGCTCCCACCACACAGCCAGCACTGTTAGTGCTCCCCCCACACAGCCAGCACTGTCAGTGCTCCCCCACACAGACAGCACTGTCAGTGCTCCCCCACACAGCCAGCACTGTCAGTGCTCCCACCACACAGCCAGCACTGTTAGTGCTCCCCCCACACAGCCAGCACTGTCAGTGCTCCCCCACACAGACAGCACTGTCAGTGCTCCCCCACACAGCCAGCACTGTCAGTGCTCCCACCACACAGCCAGCACTGTCAGTGCTCCCCCCACACAGCCAGCACTGTCAGTGCTCCCCACACAGCCAGCACTGTCAGTGCTCCCCACACAGCCAGCACTGCCCGTGCTCCCACCACACAGCCAGCACTGTTAGTGCTCCCCCCACACAGCCAGCACTGTCAGTGCTCCCCACACAGCCAGCACTGTCAGTGCTCCCCACACAGCCAGCACTGTCAGTGCTCCACCCACACAGCCAGCACTGTCAGTGCTCCCCCACACAGCCAGCCCTTCCAGTGATCCCCCCACACAGCCAGCACTGGCAGTGCTCCCCCCACACAGCCAGCACTGTCAGTGCTCACCCCACACAACCAGCACTGTCAGTGCTCCCAACACACAGCCAGCACTGCCAGTGCTCCCATCACACAGCAAGCACTGTCAGTGCTCCCCACACAGCCAGCACTGTCAGTGCTCCCCCACACAGCCAGCACTGTCGGTGCTCCGAGCACACAGCCAGCACTGTCAGTGCTCCCACCACACAGCCAGCACTGTCAGTGCTCCCACCACACAGCCAGCACTGTCAGTGTACCCCCACACAGCCAGCACTGTCAGTGCTCACCCCACACAGCCAGCACTGTCAGTGCTCCCACCACACAGCCAGCACTGTCAGTGCTCCCCAACACAGCCAGCACTGCCAGTGCTCCCACCACACAGCCAGCACTGTCAGTGCCCACCCCACACAGCCAGCACTGTGAGTGCTCCCCACACAGCCAGCAATGTCAGTGCTCCCCGCACACAGCCAGCACTGTCAGTGCTCCCCCAACAGCCAGCACTGTCAGTGCTCCCCCAACAGCCAGCACTGTCAGTGCTCCCACCACACAGCCAGCCCTGTCAGTGCTCACCCCACACAGCCAGCACTGTCAGTGCTCCCCCACACAGCCAACACTGTCAGTGCTCCCCCACACAGCCAGCACTGTCAGTGCTCCCCCCACACAGCCAGCACTGTCATTGCTCCCCCGCACAGCCTGCACTGTCAGTGCTCCCCCACACAGCAAGCACTGTCAGTGCTCCCCCACACAGCCAGCACTGTCAGTTCTCCCACCACACAGCCAGCACTGTGAGTGCTCCCCCCACACACCCAGCACTGTCAGTGCTCCCCCCCACACAGCCAGCACTGCCAGTGCTCCCACCACACAGCCAGCACTGTCAGTGCTCCCACCACACAGCCAGCACTGTCAGCGCTCCCCCACACAGCCAGCACTGCCAGTGCTCCCACCACACAGCCAGCACTGTCCGTGCTCCCACCACACAACCAGCACTGTCAGTGCTCACCCCACACAGCCAGCACTGTCAGTGCTCCCACCACACAGCCAGCACTGTCAATGCTCCCACCACACAACCAGCACTGTCAGTGCTCACCCCACACAGCCAGCACTGTCAGTGCTCCCACCACACAACCAGCACTGTCAGTGCCCCCCCCCCCCCCCACACACAGCCAGCACTGTCAGTGCTCCCCCCATACAGCCAGCACTGTCAGTGCTCCCACCACACAGCCAGCACTGTCAGTGCTCCCACCACACAGCCAGCACTGTCCGTGCTCCCACCACACAACCAGCACTGTCAGTGCTCACCCCACACAGCCAGCACTGTCAGTGCTCCCACCACACAGCCAGCACTGTCAATGCTCCCACCACACAACCAGCACTGTCAGTGCTCACCCCACACAGCCAGCACTGTCAGTGCTCCCACCACACAACCAGCACTGTCAGTGCCCCCCCCCCCACACAGCCAGCACTGTCAGTGCTCCCCCCATACAGCCAGCACTGTCAGTGCTCCCACCACACAGCCAGCACTGTCAGTGCTCCCACCCCACACAGCCAGCACTGTCAGTGCTCCCACCCCACACAGCCAGCAGTGTCAGTGCTCCCACCACACAGCCAGCACTGTCAGTGCCCCCCCACACAGCCAGCACTGTCAGTGCTCCCCCCATACAGCCAGCACTGTCAGTGCTCCCACCACACAGCCAGCACTGTCAGTGCTCCCACCCCACACAGCCAGCACTGTCAGTGCTCCCCCCACACAGCCAGCACTGTCAGTGCTCCTCAACACAGCCAGCACTGTCAGTGCTCCCACCACACAGCCAGCACTGTCCGTGCTCCCACCACACAGCCAGCACTGTCAGTGCTCCCCCACACAGCCAGCACTGACAGTGCTCCCCCCACACAGCCAGCACTGTCAGGGCTCCCTCACACAGCCAGCACTGTCAGTGCTCCACCCACACAGCCAGCACTGTCAGTGCTCCCCTCACACAGCCAGCACTGTCAGTGCTCCCCACCACACAGCCAGCACTGTCAGTGCTCCCCCCACACAGCCAGCACTGTCAGTGCTCCCCCACACAGCCAGCACTGTCAGTGCTCCCCCACACAGCCAGCACTGTCGGTGCTCCCACCACACAGACTGCACTGTCAGTGCTCCCACCACACAGCCAGCACTGTCAGTGCTCCCCACCACACAGCCAGCACTGTCAGTGCTCCCACCACACAGCCTGCACTGTCAGTGCTCCCACCACACAGCCAGCACTGTCAGTGCTCCCCACCACACAGCCAGCACTGTCAGTGCTTCCACCACACAGCCAGCACTGTCAGTGCTCCCCACCACAGCCAGCACTGTCAGTGCTCCCACCACACAGCCAGCACTGTCAGTGCTCCCACCACACAGCCAGCACTGTCAGTGCTCCCCACCACACAGCCAGCACTGTCAGTTCTCCCACCACACAGCCAGCACTGTCAGTGCTCCCACCACACAGCCAGCACTGTCAGTGCTCCCCACACAGCCTGCACTGTCAGTGCTCCCCCACAGAGCCAGCACTGTCAGTGCTCCCCACACAGCCAGCACTGTCAGTGCTCTCCCACACAACCAGCACTGTCAGTGCTCCCCCACAGAGCCAGCACTGTCAGTGTTCCCACCACACAGCCAGCACTGTCAGTGCTCCCCACACAACCAGCACTGTGAGTGCTCCCCCACACAGCCACCACTGTCAGTGCTCCCACCACACAGCCAGCACTGTCAGTGCTCCCACCACACAGCCAGCACTGTCAGCGTTCCCCCACACAGCCAGCACTGTCAGTGCTACCACCACACAGCCAGCACTGTCAGTGCTCCCACCACACAGCCAGCACTGTCAGCGCTCCCCCACACAGCCAGCACTGTCAGTGCTCCCCCACACAGCCAGCACTGTCAGTGCTCCCACCACACAGCCAGCACTGTCAGTGTTCCCCACGCCCCAGACCCAGCTCCTGATTGGCTGAGAGACTGTCAGTCAGCGGTTGGAGCTCCTGATTGGCTGAGAGACTGCCAGTCGGCGGCTGGAGCCCCAGATTGGCTGAGAGACTGTCAGTCAGCGGCTGGAGCTCCTGATTGGCTGAGGGGCTTTCAGTCAGTTTTATTTTCTCATTAATTTAATAATTGATGCAACCGGATATTTCACCGCGATCTTGATCTGCTCCCTGAACCTGGACTGAGTCACCACATAAATAAATGTGCTCCCACCGCACAGCCAGCACTGTCAGTGCTCCCCACACAGCCAGCACTGTCAGTGCTCCCCCACACAGCCAGCACTGTCAGTGCTCCCCCCACACAGCCAGCACTGCCCGTGCTCCCCCACACAGCCAGCACTGTCAGTGCTCCCCCCACACAGGCAGAACTGTCAGTGCTCCCACCACACAGCCAGCACTGTCAGTGCTCCCACCACACAGCCAGCACTGTTAGTGCTCCCCCCACACAGCCAGCACTGTTAGTGCTCCCCACACAGCCAGCACTGTCAGTGCTCCCCCCACACAGCCAGCACTGCCAGTGCTCCCACCACACAGCCAGCACTGCCCGTGCTCCCACCACACAGCCAGCACTGTCAGTGCTCCCACCACACAGCCAGCACTGTTAGTGCTCCCCCCACACAGCCAGCACTGTCAGTGCTCCCCCACACAGCCAGCCCTTCCAGTGATCCCCCCACACAGCCAGCACTGGCAGTGCTCCCCCCACACAGCCAGCACTGTCAGTGCTCACCCCACACAGCCAGCACTGTCAGTGCTCCCAACACACAGCCAGCACTGCCAGTGCTCCCATCACACAGCAAGCACTGCCAGTGCTCCACCCACACAGCCAGCACTGTCAGTGCTCCGAGCACACAGCCAGCACTGTCAGTGCTCCCACCACACAGCCAGCACTGTCAGTGCTCCCAACACACAGCCAGCACTGCCAGTGCTCCCACCCCACAGCCAGCACTGTCAGTGCTCACCCCACACAGCCAGCACTGTGAGTGCTCCCCACACAGCCAGCAATGTCAGTGCTCCCCGCACACAGCCAGCACTGTCAGTGCTTCCCCAACAGCCAGCACTGTCAGTGCTCCCCCGGCACAGCCAGCACTGTCAGTGCTCCCACCACACAGCCAGCCCTGTCAGTGCTCACCCCACACAGCCAGCACTGTCAGTGCTCCCCCACACAGCCAACACTGTCAGTGCTCCCCCACACAGCCAGCACTGTCAGTGCTCCCCCCACACAGCCAGCACTGTCAATGCTCCCACCACACAACCAGCACTGTCAGTGCTCCCCCGCAAAACCAGCACTGTCAGTGCTCCCCCACACAGCAAGCACTGTCAGTGCTCCCCCCACACAGCTAGCACTGTCAGTGCTCCCCCACACAGCCTGCACTGTCAGTGCTCCCCCACACAGCCAGCACTGTCAGTGCCCACACCACACAGCCAGCACTGTCAGTTCTCCCACCACACAGCCAGCACTGTCAGTGCTCCCCCCACACACCCAGCACTGTCAGTGCTCCCCCCACACAGCCAGCACTGCCAGTGCTCCCACCACACAGCCAGCACTGTCAGTGCTCCCACCACACAGCCAGCACTGTCAGCGCTCGCCCACACAGCCAGCACTGTCAGTTCTCCCCCCACACAGCCAGCACTGCCAGTGCTCCCACCACACAGCCAGCGCTGTCAGTGCTCCCACCACACAGCCAGCACTGTCAGTGCTCACCCCACACAGCCAGCACTGTCAGTGCTCCCACCACACAACCAGCACTGTCAGTGCCACCCCCACACAGCCAGCACTGTCAGTGCTCCCCCCATACAGCCAGCACTGTCAGTGCTCCCACCACACAGCCAGCACTGTCAGTGCTCCCACCCCACACAGCCAGCAGTGTCAGTGCTCCCACCACACAACCAGCACTGTCAGTGCCCCCCCACACAGCCAGCACTGTCAGTGCTCCCCCATACAGCCAGCACTGTCAGTGCTCCCACCACACAGCCAGCACTGTCAGTGCTCCCACCACACAGCCAGCACTGTCAGTGCTCCCCACACAGCCAGCACTGCCAGTGCTCCCACCACACAACCAGCACTGTCAGTGCCCCCCCACACAGCCAGCACTGTCAGTGCTCCCCCATACAGCCAGCAGTGTCAGTGCTCCCACCACACAACCAGCACTGTCAGTGCCCCCCCACACAGCCAGCACTGTCAGTGCTCCCCCATACAGCCAGCACTGTCAGTGCTCCCACCCCACACAGCCAGCACTGTCAGTGCTCCCACCACACAGCCAGCACTGTCAGTGCTCCCACCACACAGCCAGCACTGTCAGTGCTCCCACCACACAGCCAGCACTGTCAGTGCTCCCCCACACAGCCAGCACTGTCAGTGCTCCCACCACACAGCCAGCACTGTCAGTGACCCCCCACACAGCCAGCACTTTCAGTGCTCCCCACCACACAGCCAGCACTGTCAGTGTTCCCCACGCCCCAGACCCAGCTCCTGATTGGCTGAGAGGCTGTCAGTCAGCGGTTGGAGCTCCTGATTGGCTGAGAGACTGCCAATCGGCGGCTGGAGCTCCTGATTGGCTGAGAGACTGTCAGTCAGCGGCTGGAGCTGCTGATTGGCTGAGAGACTGTCAGTCAGCGGCTGGAGCTGCTGATTGGCTGAGATGGTTTCAGTCAGCGGCTGGAGCTCCTGATTGGCTGAGTGGCTGTTCGTAGCGGCTGGAGCTCCTGATTGGCAGAGAGGCTGTCAGTCAGCGGCTAGAGCTCCTGATTGGCTGAGAGGCTGTCAGTCAGTGGCTGGAGCTCCTGATTGGCTGAGAGGCTGTCATTCAGCTGCTGGAGCTCCTGAATGGATGAGAGGCTGTCAGTCAGCGGCTGGAGCTCCTGATTGGCTGAGAGGCTGTCAGTCAGCGGCTGGAGCTCCTGATTGGCTGAGAGACTGTCAGTCAGCGGCTGGAGCTCCTGATTGGCTGAGAGACTGTCAGTCAGCGGCTAGAGCTCCTGATTGGCTGAGAGGCTGTCAGTCAGCGGCTGGAGCTCCTGATTGGATGAGAGGCTGTCAGTCAGCGGCTGGAGCTCCTGATTGGCTGAGAGGCTGTCAGTCAGCGGCTGGAGCTCCTGATTGGCTGAGAGACTGTCAGTCAGCGGTTGGGGCTCCTGATTGGCTGAGAGGCTGTCAGTCAGCGGCTGGAGCTCCTGATTGGATGAGAGGCTGTCAGTCAGCGGCTGGAGCTCCTGATTGGCTGAGAGGCTGTCTGCAGCGGCTGGAGCTCCTGATTGGCTGAGAGGCTGTCAGTCAGCGGATGGAGCTCCTGATTGGCTGAGGGGTTTTCAGTCAGTTTTATTTTCTCATTAATTTAATAATTGATGTGACCGGATATTTCACCCCGACCTTGATCTGCTCCCTGAACCTGGACTGAGTCACCACATAAATAAATGTGTTTGTGCAGCAATTTAAATCCATCAGCATAAATCCGACTTGTTGTAAAGTATATTGAGGACGGGTGATGTAAACTAATCCTCTCACATCCATATAGAAAAATTTAATAACAAACACGGTCCAGAGGAGGATGAAAGTTCCGGAGATGCTGAAGAGTAAAATCATTGACTTCCTTCTGCTCTCCATCTCTGGGTCGCTGCGATTGTCTCCCTGACTCTGGGCCCTCAGTGCCTTCCGGACCCGACTGCTGAGTAAAATGTGTCTGACTGTCAGAGCGTTGGTCAACAGGATTGAGCAGAACGGCACCAATGGGGTTACAACCTGATCAAACCAGAGATACCCACCCCATCCCGGGTCAGTGAGAACGCTGCTCTTTGTGACGCAGTCCCACTGGACATTGTCGATTATCCCCCCAGGTTCCAATGTAAAGTACACGGGGATGTTTTTCACACAGAGCAGGAGGCCGCTTGTGGACAGAACCACAGCCGCAGTTTTCCCGGTGCAATATTTACTTTTCAGTTTCTGGCAGCGAATGGCCACAAATCGATCAAAGGAGAAAGTGAGGGTGAACCAGACAGAACAGTCCCTGGCTGCATAGAGCAGGACAAAGTTAACACGACACACAGGGGTGAGGGACAGGAAACTCCAGGGGAAATAATAAACATTGATCATGTTCAGTATGGGGTTAGTGATAATAAACAGCAGATCCGCCGTTGCCATGGCCACCAGGTAGCGAGTGGTGCAGGTAGAGAGACCACACTTCCCCCGACACAGAATCACAATTCCCAGTATATTAACTGTCAGAGAGAGAAAGGAGAGACGCGGGAAATTACTGGGTAATGAATCTCCCTGTCTGAACCAGGACACAATTGCAGCATCAATATAATGGACAGTGGGTGGGTGGGGGTGTGGGGAGAGGAGTGGGCACAGAGATTAACATTGCAGAGAGGGGAGTAGGAAATGTAACTCCAGTGTTAAAGGTGGGGAATGGGGGGGAAAGTGTGAATTGCAGCCCTGTCAGTTTGATGGCAGTGGGAGGAAAATGTTTATAATTCAGAGACCTTTGGGAGAGGTTACATTTCTCATTTAGTCTGATTTACAGGATTCACTCAGGCCGGCCAGGTTTCCCAAACCGGATACAAACATACCCGAGATTGTCATCCCAGCTCAATTATTGGACCACACCCCGGATTGGACCGTTCTCTGGACTGGATTTCTGATGGGGTTGGACCCCACTCCTGGTTTATTTGAATACTCCACGATCAATGGGAAAAATAAAACAAACGCGGGACCTTCCCACTTCATAACCATGGGAGGAATAGAAATATAGAATGTACAGTGCAAAAGGAAGCCATTCGGCCCATCGAGTCTGCAACGGCCCTTGGAAAGAGAAAACCAGTTCAGCCCACCCCATCCCCATAACCCAGTGACCCCATCAAAATTGTCTGGAAACTAAACACAATTTATCTTGGCCAATCCACCTAACCCGCACATCTTTGGACTGTGGGAGGAAACCGGAGCACCCGAAGGAAACCCACGCAGATACGGGGAGGATGTGCAGACTCTGCACAGACAGTCACCCAAGCCGGGAATCGAACCTGGGACCCTGGAGCTGTGAATCAACTGTGCCAACCACTGTGCTACCGTGCAGCCCAGCCTGTCCAGAATAGAGTCTGTCCAGTCTCCAGAACATCCCGAGGGGTCACCCCTCCCAGGTTTAGTCATTCGTACAGCACCCGCTCCCAGGAATCCCCCATTGCCATGTCTGGAACATCCCAACATCACTGTTCCCAGGAATCCATCCTCTCCCTGTTTGAAAACACTCCCTGCCTATCTTTTCTCTGGAGTATTCCCGCTCCGGCATTGGACATTCCCCAGGGTTCACTTGGCCGGAATAGACTCTCTCCAGATTTGGATTCATTGCATTCGACAAAAAAGTAGGAACATTCCAAAACAAGAGCGTTAAGATGGAGGAGAAAGTTCCCAGAATAAAGTTGTTTAAATTAAAGTTACATCCTGCGGGACCTAACATCCAAATTGGACGATGAGATGTTGCTCCTCCAGCTTGCGTTGGGCTTCACTGCATTCTGGCAGCAGGCCAAGGACAGACATGTGGGCCTGAGAGCAAGGTGCTGATTTAACATGGCCACAACAGGAAGGCTGGGGCCATGCTGTGGGCTGAGTGAAGGTGTTCCTCAAAGCAGCCTCCCAGTCTGCGTTTAGTCCCCCCCCCCAATGTAGAGGAGACGGTATTGGCAGCAGCGAATACAGGAGAACAAACTGAAGGCACAGAAGTGAAACGCTGCTTCCCCAGAAAGGAGAGTTTGCTGCTGAGAACCGGGACACGGGAGGAGGTAAAGGGACAGTTGTTGCACCGTCTGTGATTGCCGGGGAAGGTGCTGGGGGAAGGGAAAGGGGTGTGGGGTGTGAGGGGGAAGTGGACAAGGGGGAGGGAGCGGTACCTGAGGAATGCAGACATTGAGGGGGGTGGTTGGAGAGAGGTGAAGATGTGTTTGGTGGTGACATCATGCTGGAGTTGGCAGAAATCGAGGATTTTCCTTTCAATGAGAAGGCTGATGGTGTGGAAAGTGAGGAGAGGAACCCTATCATGTTTCCGGGAGGGAGGGGGCTGTGTGAGGACAGAGGTGTGAGAAGTGAATTGAACACGATTGAGAGCCCTGTTAACAAAGGAAGGTGGTGGGGACGACCCGGTTAAGGAAAAGACAGACATGCCAGGGGGGCTACTTTCGAAGACGCCAGCATCAGATCAGAGGCGATGGAGGCGGAGAAAGTGGGAGAATGAGATGCAGTCTTTACAGGAAGCAGGGTATGAGGATCTGTACACAACCCTCGTGTTGGGGAACGGAGGTGCAGAGGGATTGGACGTCCATTGTGAAGATTAGGCGGTTAGGGCCAGGGAAATGGACCTTGTTTATGACACCAGAGGAATCAGGAAACATAAAATCCCCACAGTGCAGAAGGAGGCCATTCGGCCCATTAAGTCTGCACCAAACCTCTGAAAGAGTACCTCAACCAAGCTCACTCCCCCGCCTATCTCATTAACCCCTTAATCTAACCTACACATCTTTTTGGACACTACCGAGTAATTTAGCATGGCCAATCCACCTAACCTGCACATCTTTGGGCTATGGGAGGCAACCGGAGACCCGGAGGAAACCCACACAGACAGGGAGAGAAAGTGCAGTCTGCACACAGACAGTCACCAAAGGTAGGAATTGATTTCGGGATCCTGCTGCTGTGAGGCAGCAGTGCAAACCACTGTGTCACTGTGACACCACTGTCTTTGGGAAGGGGCAGAACAGGGTAAAGCTGATGGAATCAAGATCGGAAGAAATGATCTTGGTGGGGCTGGAACAGGCCGAAATAATGGGTGCACTGGGACTTTCCTGTTTGTGGATTTTGGGAAGGAGGTAGAAGCGGGAGGTTGATGCAGGATGTGTGGGATTGTGGGACTCTGATCTCTGAGACTGTGGACAGAAGATATCCAGAGTCAACAAGGTCAGTGAAAGACCTGGAAACAACATTATGATGTTTGGTGGTGTGCTGCTGGTCCAGGGGGAGGTACCAGGATGGGCCTGAGAGCGGACGGTCAGCCTCTGTGAGGAAGAGGTCAGTACACCAGACAATAATGGCACCACCCTTGTGAGCAGCTTCGATCACCAGGCCAGGGTTGGATATCAGAGAGAGGATTGGAGCAAGTTTAGAGTGAGTCAGGATAGAGTTGGTGAGAGGCACAGGGAAATTGAGACGGTCGATGTCGCACTGACAGATCTCAATGAAAAGATCAAGAGCTGATAGGAGGCCAGAGGGCGGGGTCCAGGTGGAGGGAGATTACTGGAGGCGGATGGATTTCACAACAAATATTCATAAAATAGACAGAAACAGCAGAGACAATATTATCTATTCACTGATCAACATTAGAATAATTACCAAAGAATTGAGAAGCAGAAGTAGGTCTCTGTTATTCTTGAATTTAGAACAGAATATAATCAAATCTTCCAGTCACAATGTCAACAGTTGGAAGCATTGAATTAGAAGTCTGAGTTAAAAGAAATCCAGTAACACAGAGTATACTAAATAGTCGGCACATATTCCAAAGTCAACATTATTCCTGACACATTTCATCCAATTATTTCAATAACTACCAGAAATAATAGATCTGAGTAGTATGATGGATGTTAAACAATTTGTTTTTCTAAAGGCCGTCAGTAAGATCCGACATAACAGACTGATGGGTAATCTCAGAGCCAGTGGAGTTAGGGGACACAGCAGCAGGATGGACACATGCGGGCGACACACAGAGAAAACAGGGAGAGGAGTTAAAGGGATTTAGGCTGATTGGTGGAAGGTGGGAAGTGGTGTTCCACAAGGATCAGCACTGGGATCACTCTCCTTCACCATTCCCATCAAAAGTATGGGATCGGGAAGCAGAATGATAATTACACAATTTACAGACAGAATCAAATTGAGAGTGATAGTGAATACAGAGGCAGAATACAACTAATTACAGGCACACATTTATCATTAATTATGAATTTGCAAAGTGGGTATTTCGATGGGACATTAATGTTCCGACAGATCAGTGTCCGCTGCTGCATTTTGATCAGAACAATAAGTCCCCCAATCACTCCTTGGAAAACAAGTGTGTGAATGGACTGGAGGGGTTTCTGGCTTCAGGTGAATAGATTCACAAATCGTGTGAAGCAGAAAGACAGTTTAAAAACACCCATAAAAATTGATCAAACATGTGAGTTCATTTCAGGATGAATAGGAATGAGAAAATATCACAAAACCTAGTGGAATACTGCACTGTTGTGGGTTTTATGAAACATTAGAGTGTGGGTGATATCTGTTCCTGTTAGAGTAGATCAATAGAAAACAGAGATAGAGACATTGCACTTCATACAATAAATATCAAACATCTTCAAAACACAGCCAAACTCTTCCTGTTTTCAACCTATTCCAAAGTTAAAACACACAGAGAGAGCTGCACAGAATGGAGCGACCCCTCACCAATAAAATACATCATTTAAAAATAGAACCAACTAATTTCAGTCCAGTTACTGACCCACACACAATACAATTCCACACGGACAGATAGTCCCAGTAATAGAGAGATAATTGGATCAGATATCCCACTCTGGTGAGAGACCCACAGTCAGTACAATTCTACACTGACAGACATTTCCAGTAATCCTTCTTCACTGCTGTCAGATATTCCACACTGGTGTGGGACCCACAGTCAGTACAATTCTACACTGACAGATACTTCCAGTAATCCTTGTTCACCGCTGTCAGATATTCCACTCTGGTTAGTGATCCACACTCAGTACAATTCCACACTGACAGATACTTCCAGTAATCCTTGTTCACCGCTGTCAGATATTCCACTCTGATAGTGACCCACACTCAGTACAATTCTACACTGACAGATACTTCCAGTAATCCTTCTTCACTGCTGTCAGATATTCCACTCTGGTGAGAGACCCACACTCAGTACAATTCCACACTGACAGATACTTCCAGTAATCCTTGTTCACCGCTGTCAGATATTCCACTCTGATAGTGACCCACAGTCAGTACAATTCTACACTGACAGATACTTCCAGTAATCCTTGTTCACCGCTGTCAGATATTCCACTCTGATAGTGACCCACAGTCAGTACAATTCTACACTGACAGACACTTCCAGTAATCCTTGTTCACCGCTGTCAGATATTCCACTCTGATAGTGACCCACACTCAGTACAATTCTACACTGACAGATACTTCCAGTAATCCTTGTTCACCGCCGTGAGATATTCCACTCTGATAGTGACCCACAGTCAGTACAATTCCACACTGACAGATACCCACACTCAGTGTGATTTAATTCTTTCTCCTCCTAAACCTCCGTTCAGAGAGATTGCCTTCACTGAGATCCAATCTAACATTATACAAGATTCCACTCAATATAATAACTTCCCCGGTCAGAGATCCAGTGAGTTACAAACAGAGGTTTATTGTGAGTTGATGAAAGGGATTCAAACCATTGACATGCTTGAATACATTTGACAATTATATCGTTGACCAGGTGTCGATATAACAGTGAGCACGAGATCAGGATCAGATATTTTCAGTCCCAGTTTAAAATCAGAGAGCCGCTCACACACAGATTAACACAACTTCAATGGTGACAGTCACTTACCAGGAACACCAACAATAGCCAGGATTGGGTAGAATACTTTCTCAACCATATCAATTGGACGATGCATTTTCAGTGTGAAGTGATGTGTCCCTTCCTGCGATTGGCAATCTCTCTGTCTAAAACTCTGAGGTTATATATTCTCCAAGCTTTTAATTAATACCCTGTGGAACCACACAAGGGAAATTGAGGTTGTGACATCGTTTTAACTTATTTTTCAAGACGTGAACAAACAGATTACGATATTGTGTTCATTGAAAGCAAATATTATTTTTCTGAGTGAGTGACCTCTTTGCAAACAGCGGACGGTGTTGATCACATTGTTCAACTAACATTAACAGAAAGTATGCTGTCCACTCAGAAACCATCAGTCCCATCTCTACATCTCAGATTGTTTCAGTGATATCCCTCACTCCACTGTAACCATTCAGTGATTCAGTTCCAATTGTCAGTGTGTTTCTCTGGGTGGGCCCACTGCTCTCTGGGGTGTAGCTGTCTCTGTAACTGTGACCATTCAGTGATTCAGTTCCAATTGTCAGTGTGTTTCTCTGGGTGTTTCCACTGCACTCTGGGGTGTAGCTGTCTCTGTAACTGTGACCATTCAGTGATTCAGTTCCAATTGTCAGTGTGTTTCTCTGGGAGGGTCCACTGCTCTCTGGGGTGTAGCTGTCTCTGTAACTGTGACCATTCAGTGATTCAGTTCCAATTGTCAGTGTGTTTCTCTGGGTGGGTCCACTGCACTCTGGGGTGTAGCTGTCTCTGTAACTGTGACCATTCAGTGATTCAGTTCCAATTGTCAGTGTGTTTCTCTGGGTGGTTCCACTGCGCTCTGGGGTGTAGCTGTCTCTGTAACTGTGACCATTCAGTGATTCAGTTCCAATTGTCAGTGTGTTTCTCTGGGAGGGTCCACTGCACTCTGGGGTGTAGCTGTCTCTGTAACTGTGACCATTCAGTGGTTCAGTTCCAATTGTCAGTGTGTTTCTCTGTGTGGGCCCACTGCACTCTGGGATGTAGCTGTCTCTGTAACTGTGACCATTCAGTGATTCAGTTCCAATTGTCAGTGTGTATCTCTGGGTGGGCCCACTGCACTCTGGGGTGTAGCTGTCTCTGTAACTGTGACCATTCCTTTATTTTATTTCAGTAGTTTCTGTTTGAGAATAAGTAGAACATTTCAATGTCTCCAAAATCTGGAACTATTTAAAGTGCAAAGTATGTGATCCCATATCTAAATCTGATTCAGCCCCTCAAACTAAGAAAATATTTAGAATCATTGGAACCTCAGAAAACTCAGAGGCTGCAGCAGCAACAAACTCATCACCTCAGTGAGCAGCATTAATACATAGTCAGCAGTGAAAACTAGTACCCCGTCTCTAACTGACACCGGCCTCCATCTGATACACACACTTCAACTGGGAGAGAGGCGGGGTGAGATGTGGAGGAAGAGAGAACTGGTCTGTGAGATGTGCTGATAGAAGACAGGGTGAGCGAGAAAGAGGGTGCGAGGAGAGATATTGGGAGAGAAAGAGGGTGGAGAAATAAAGGATAAAACGGGAGAAAGAGGTGGATTGTCTGAGAGAAAGGGAAGCAGAGAGTGGACAGACTGAGTGGCTGAGGGAGGCAGATTGGGTGAGAAGGATGGTGTATTAAATACTCACATAATCTTAGACATAAGTACAGGAGAGAGCGACTGAGTGACTGAGGGAGCGGGAGAGGGAAAGATTGTGAGGGAAGGTGTGAGAGAGGGAAACAGAGTGAGAGAAAGTGTGATAGAGGGAAAGAGTGTGAGAGAAAGTGTGAGAGAGGGAAAGAGTGTGAGAGAAAGTGCGAGAGAGGGAAAGAGAGTGAGAGAAAGTGTGAAAGAGGGAAAGAGTGTGAGAGAAAGTGTGAGAGAGGGAACGAGTGTGAGAGAAAGTGTGAGAGAGGGAAAGAGAGTCAGAGAAAGTGTGAGAGAGGGAAAGTGTGAGAGGAAGTGTGAGAGACGGAAAGTGTGAGAGAGGGAAAGAGTATGAGAAAAAGTGTGAGAGAGGGAAAGTGTGAGAGAGGGAAAGAATGTGAGAGAACGTGTGAGAGAGAGAAAGAGTGTGAGAGAAATTGTGAGAGAGGGAAAGAGAGTGAGAGAAATTGTGAGAGAGGGAATGAGAGTGAGAAAAAGTGTGAGAGAGGGAAAGTGTGAGAGAGGGAAAGATTGTGAGAGAAATTGTGAGAGAGAGAAAGAGAGTGAGAGAAATTGTGAGAGAGGGAAAGAGAGTGAGAAAAACTGTGAGAGAGGGAAAGAGAGTGAGAGAAAGTGTGAGAGAGGGAAAGTGTGTGAGAGAAAGTGTGAGAGAGGGATAGAGAGTGAGAGAAAGTGTGAGAGAGGGAAAGAGTGTTAGAGAAATTGTGAGAGAG
The DNA here is from genome assembly GCF_047496885.1 of Scyliorhinus torazame. Classification (NCBI taxonomy): domain Eukaryota; kingdom Metazoa; phylum Chordata; class Chondrichthyes; order Carcharhiniformes; family Scyliorhinidae; genus Scyliorhinus; species Scyliorhinus torazame. The sequence goes on from NW_027307796.1 coordinate 673,052, forward strand.
GGATAGAGAGTGAGAGAAAGTGTGAGAGAGGGACAAAGTGTGAGAGATAGAAAGAGTGTGAGAGAAAGTGTCATTGAGGGAGTTTTGTGAGAGGGAGGGAGGCATGGAGGGAGAGAGATATAGGGATGGAGAGAGAGAGGGACAGAGTGTGAAATTGTTTAACGGAAATGTGAGAGAGGGAGGGAGGCATGATGCAGAGAGAGAGAGGGGGGGGGGGTGGAGAGTGAGAGAGAGGGACAGAATGTGAGAGAGGGGTAAGTGTGAGACAAGGGAAAACTTCTGGAGAGAGTGGGAGAGTGGGAGTGAGTATCTATGAAGAAGAAAGTATGTGAGAGGCAGGAATTTGAGAGAGGGAGTGTGAGAGATGGAGGGATTGTGAGAGATGGAGGGTGAGAGAGGGAGAGAGTGTGAGGAAGGGAGAGTGAGTGAGACAGGTAGATTGTGTTAGACAGGGAAAGAGTGTGAAAGAGGGAGAGAGTCTGACAGGGAGACAAAGTGGGAGACAGTGGGAGAGAGGGAGGGTAACTGAGGTAGAGAATGTGTCAGAGGGAGAGAATGTGAGGGGGAGAGTGTGAGAGAGGGTGAGAGTGCTAGAGAGGGAGGGAGTACAAAAGAGAGAATGCGAAAGGGGAGAGGGGGGGAGAGTATGAGAGAGGGAGAAAGTGTGAGAGAGGGAGGGTGAGAGAGGGAGGGTGAGAGAGTGAGACACTGTGAGAGAGGGAGGGAGTGTGAGAGGGGAACAGAATGTGATAGAGGGAGAGAGTGTCAGAGAGGGAGAAAGTGTGAGAGAGGGAGAGAGTGTGAGAGAGGGAGAAAGTGTGAGAGAGGGAGACAGTGTGGGAGAGGGAGAGAGTGTGAGAGAGGGAGAGAGTGTGAGAGAGTGTGAGAGAGGGAGAGAGTGTGGGAGGCAGTGTGGGAGAGGCAGAGAGTGTGAGAGTGGGAGGGATTGTTGAGAGGGAGAGAGTGTGAGCGAGGGAGAGAGTGTGAGAGAGGGAGAGAGTGTGAGAGGGGGAGAGCGTGTGGGAGAGGGAGAGAGTGTGAGAGAGGGAGAGAGTGTGAGAGTGGGAGGCAGTGTGGGAGAGGGAGAGAGTGTCAGAGAGAGAGACAGTGTGGGAGAGGGAGAGAGTGTGAGAGAGGGAGAGAGTGTGAGAGAGTGTGAGAGAGGGAGAGAGTGTGGGAGGCAGTGTGGGAGAGGCAGAGAGTGTGAGAGTGGGAGGGATTGTTGAGAGGGAGAGAGTGAGCGAGGGAGAGAGTGTGAGAGAGGGAGAGAGTGTGAGAGGGGGAGAGCGTGTGGGAGAGGGAGAGAGTGTGAGAGAGGGAGAGAGTGTGAGAGTGGGAGGCAGTGTGGGAGAGGGAGAGAGTGTCAGAGAGAGTGACAGTGTGAGAGAGGGAGAGAGTGTGAGAGTGTGAGGGATTGTTGAGAGGGAGAGAGTGTGAGCGAGGGAGAGTGTGAGAGAGGGAGACAGTCTGGGAGAGGGAGAGAGTGTGAGAGTGGGTGACAGTGTGGGTGAGGGAGAGAGTGTGAGTGAGGGATAGAGTGTGAGAGTGGGTGACAGTGTGAGAGAGGGAGAGAGAGGGAGAGTGGGTGACAGTGTGGGAGAGGGAGAGAGTGTGAGAGTGGGAGGCAGTGTGGTAGAGGGAGAGAGTGTGAGAGTGGGAGGCAGTGTGGGAGAGGGAGAGAGTGTGAGAGTGGGAGGCAGTGTGGGAGAGGGAGTGTGAGAGTGGGAGGCAGTGTGGGAGAGGGAGAGAGTGTGGGAGAGGGAGAGAGTGGGAGGCAGTGTGGGAGAGGGAGAGTGTGTGAGAGTGGGTGACAGTGTGGGAGAGGGAGAGAGTGTCAGAGAGGGAGAGAGTGTGAGAGTGGGTGACAGTGTGAGAGAGGGAGTGAGAGGGAGAGTGGGTGACAGTGTGGGAGAGGGAGAGAGTGTGAGAGTGGGTGACAGTGTGAGAGAGGGAGTGAGAGGGAGAGTGGGTGACAGTGTGAGAGAGGGAGAGCGTGTGAGAGTGGGAGGCAGTGTGGGAGAGGGAGAGAGTGTGAGAGTGGGAGGCAGTGTGGGAGAGGGAGAGAGTGGGAGGCAGTGTGGGAGAGGGAGAGAGTGTGAGAGTGGGAGGCAGTGTGGGAGAGGGAGAGAGTGTGAGAGTGGGAGGCAGTGTGGGAGAGGGAGAGTGTGAGACTGGGTGACAGTGTGGGAGAGGGAGACAGTGTGAGAGTGGGAGACAGTGTGAGAGTGGGTGACAGTGTGGGAGAGGGAGAGAGTGTGAGAGTGGGTGACAGTGTGGGAGAGGGAGAGAGTGTGAGAGAGGGAGACAGTGTGAGAGTGGGTGACAGTGTGGGAGAGGGAGAGAGTGTGAGGGTGGGTGACAGTGTGGGAGAGGGAGAGAGTGTGAGAGTGGGTGACAGTGTGGTAGAGGGAGAGAGTGTGAGAGAGGGAGACAGTGTGAGAGTGGGAGAGAGTGTGGGAGTGGGAAACAGTGTGAGTGTGGGTGACAGTGTGGGAGAGGGAGAGAGTGTGAGAGTGGGTGACAGTGTGGGAGAGGGAGAGAGTGTGAGAGTGCGTGACAGTGTGGGAGAGGGAGAGAGTGTGAGAGAGGGAGACAGTGTGAGAGTGGGTGGCAGTGTGGGAGAGGGAGAGCGTGTGAGAGAGGGAGAGAGTGAGACACTGTGAGAGATGAAGGGAGTGTGAGAGAGAGAGAGAGAGAGTGAGAGAGGGAGAAAGTGTGGGAGAGGGATAGAGTGTGAGAGAGGGAGGGATTGTTGAGAGGGAGAGAGTGTGAGCGAGGGAAAGAGTGTGAGAGTGGGTGACAATGTGAGAGAGGGAGAGAGTTTGAGAGAGGGAGACAGTGTGAGAGAGGGAGAGAGTGTGAGAGAGGGAGACAGTGTGAGAGAGGGAGACAGTGTGGGAGAGGGAGAGAGTGTGAGAGTGGGTGACAGTGTGGGAGAGGGAGAGAGTGTGAGAGTGGGAGGGATTGTTGAGAGGGAGAGAGTGTGAGCGAGGGAGAGAGTGTGAGAGAGGGATAGTGTGAGAGAGTGAGGGTGAGGGAGGGAGAGAGTGCAAGGGAGAGATAGAGTGTGAGGGAGTGTTCTTGGAGATATGGGAAACTGGCTATCATGTGGGAAACACAATACCAATTAATACATTTGCTGAGTAAACAAACGTGTTCCTAAATTATAAAATCAGATCCTGGATGAAGTAAATGTCCTCCATGCAGTATTGCACCATTTAAGTTGTGAATAACTGACAGAGTGTGATAGGTCAGTTATTGTGCAGAGCTGGAATAGAACTTGTCTTTCCCCAGTCAGAGGCCAGAAAGCAAACACGTGGCACAGCCGCTTTAAAAAATAATTGTAAAGCAACCTGAAAAAAGATAGACCTCCCTCTAATTATTAAATGTGCGTCTGCTTTTATTGGGAGCAACACAGATGTTTTCAATATTAAAGCACAGGCAGCGCCCAGGGTCAGACAGATTGGAACTTACAATGAAGTTGATGCTGTGAAGTAAGCAGTGAGCTAAAGCGGACGCTGGGTTCACACATGGACACAGTCAATAGAAAGAATTACAGTGAGAATACTCGCGGTGCTGGGGAACTTGGAGGGAACCTGCAGGTGTTGGTCCCATCATCTCCCAGCCAGACCACATCCAAAGCCTTTAAAATGCGTGAAGTCCCGAAGGAGGACATTCATTCCTGGGGCTGGTTTAGCACACTGGGATAAATCGCTGGCTTTTAAAGCAGACCAAGGCAGGCCAGCAGCACGGTTCAATTCCCGTACCAGCCTCCCCGAACAGGCGCCGCAATGTGGCGACTAGGGGCTTTTCACTGTAACTTCATTTGAAGCCTACTTGTGACAATAAGCGATTTTCATTTCATTTCATTCCGTTTCATTTCATTCGGTTTGACCTCAGCAGCTCTGTAGATGAGCAGATGATTCAATCCCACTGCACCGCCCTTTCCCTGGAGACGTACATTTGATTTCTGTCACTCCTACCATTCCCTGTGAAACCACTGTTGTATCTGCCGGCACCAGTGTCCCGGGCCGTGCAGACCAGATCAGAACCACTCGCTGTGTGGATCGTTTAGAAGCAGTTTTCCCTTCGGGATGATTGGATTGGCTGAGGCTGGGTTATTGGGAATAAAAGACGATGATGTGAGATTCGTTCCACACATTTAAGATGATATAAGTTTTGGATAATCTGGATGTAAATGAACTATTTCCATGAACAATATAAATATCTGTGGGAAAGATGTAACTGAAATATATGATCGTGCAGCTACATCCATCAGCGAGTAATGCAGAGCCGGAACTGATAACAAATGGCAACATGGGGAGACTACACGGTCCCTCACACCTCCTCCACCATTCAATTTAATCACTGCTCAGCTTCTGCCTCAATGTCATTTCCCGCTTGTTCCTCAGGTCCTTTCATTACCTCATTTTCTGTAAGAATAATGGAGGCAGACACCCAAAGCCATATTTCAAACCGAGTTGGACATTTACGGCCGTAAGACCATAAGACACAGGAGCTGAACTTGGTGACTAGGTCCAGCGAGCCTGCTCCGCCGGTCAATCATGGCTGATATGTTTCTCACCCTCATTCTCCTACCTTCTCACCTTCTCCCCATAACCCCTGATCTCCTTATTAACCAAGAACCTATCTGTCTCTGTCTTAAAGACACTCAGTGATTTGGCCTCCACAGCCTTCTGTGACAGAGAGTTCCACAGATTCAGTACCGTCTGGCTGAATAAATTCCTCCACATCTCTGTTTTAAAGGATCGTGCTGGCGTGGGTGAGGTAAGTACTGCTTAACAACTTCCTTACCTTGCAGATCAGCTGTTAGTTCGGGAGAGAGAGAGCCGGGACCTTGGAAACAGCGCGGGAGTTTGACAAAGCGCGGGAGCTGCGAGGCAGAGGGGACAGTTTAAAAGGTCGCGGCCTGGGTGAGGTAAGTACTGCTTAACAACTTCCTTACCTTGCAGGTCAGCTGTTAGTTTCGGGAGATCAGTTTTGGGAGCAGGCCTATTGGCTGACTGTAAATCAGGAAGGATACAAAGGGTGTGGCTGAAGTGCCTTTAGAAACAGTGCTGGAGGCAAACAGAGTGTATCTGAGTTTGGGTAAGGCTGAGTTCGGGTAAGAGGGGAGTGAGGGCTGTGTTTTTTTTGGAGTTCGGTGTTGGGGTTAAGTTCCCCCCCCCCCCCACCCCCCCCCCCCCAAAAAAAAAGAACAAATCCAATTAATTAATTTAATTAATTAACTAGTTAAGGGAATTTGGTGCTCATCTTAAGGAGGTACAGAGAAGCAGGCCTGTGAGGGAGTCTCGGGAGCAATTACATCACAACCAGCAGGTAAGTGCTTGGCTTGTGACTGGTAAGTGATTTCTCTCTCTTTGACTTTCTCTTAGCTGTGTAGTGTAGCTCAAATTTAACTTCAGGTTTAAGTCATGGCAGGAGAGCTCAGACCTGTGTCATGCTCCTCTTGTGAGATGTGGCAAGTCAGGGACCCTTCTGGTGTCCCTGACTCCTTCATCTGCAAGAAGTGTGTCCAACTGCAGCTCCTGTTAGACCGCTTGACGGCTCTGGAGCTGCGGATGGACTCACTTTGGAGCATCCGCGATGCTGAGGAAGTTGTGGATAGCACATTTAGTGAGTTGGTCACACCGCAGATTAAAATTACTGAGGCAGATAGGGAATGGGTGACCAACAGACAGAGGAAGAGTAGGAAGGCAGTGCAGGGATCCCCTGCGGCCATCTCCCTCCAAAACAGATTTACCGTTTTGGAAACTGTTGGGGGAGATGGCTCACCAGGGGAAGGCAGCAACAGCCAGGTTCATGGCACCGTGGCTGGCTCTGCTGCACAGAAGGGCGGGAAAAAGAGTGGCAGAGCTATAGTGATAGGGGATTCAATTGTAAGGGGAATAGACAGGCGTTTCTGTGGACGCAAACGAGAATCCAGGATTGTATGTTGCCTCCCTGGTGCAAGGGTCATGGTTGTCTCGGAGCGGCTGCAGGACATTCTGGGGGGGGGGGGGGGGGGAGGGTGAACAGCCAGCTGTCGTGGTGCATATAGGCACCAACGATATAGGTAAAAAACGGGATGAGGTCCTACAAGCTGAATTTAGGGAGTTAGGAGTTAAACTAAAAAGTAGGAGCTCAAAGGTAATAATCTCAGGATTGCTACCAGTGCCACGTGATAGTCAGAGTAGGAATGACAGGATATCTAGGATGAATACGTGGCTTGAGAGATGGTGCAAGAGGGAGGGTTTCAAATTCCTGGGACATTGGGACCGGTTCTGGGGGAGGTGGGACCTGTACAAATCGGACGGTCTGCATCTGGGTGGGACCGGAACCAATGTTCTCGGGGGGGTGTTTGCTAGTGCAGTTGGGGAGGGTTTAAACTAATGTGGCAGGGGGATGGGAACCGATGTAGGAAGTCATTGGGGACGGAAACAAAAGGAAGGAAGGGAGAGTGTGTAAAGCATGACCTGAGAAAGCAGGGCAGAGAGCAAGGAAGGTCTACATTAAACTGCATTTATTTCAATGCAAGGGGCCTGACGGGCAAAGCGGATGAACTCAGGGCATGGACGGGCACATGGGACTGGGATATTATAGCTATGACTGAAACATGGCTAAGGGAGGGGCAGGACTGGCAGCTTAATGTTCCGGGGTACAGACGCTATAGAAAGGATAGAACAGGAGGTAAGAGAGGAGGGGGAGTGGCGTTTTTGATTAGGGAGAACATCACGGCAGTACTTAGAGGGGATATATCCGAGGGTTCGCCCACTGAGTCTATATGGGTGGAACTGAAAAATAAGAAGGGAGAGATCACCTTGGTAGGACTGTACTACAGGCCCCCAAATAGTCAGCGGGAAATTGAGGAGCAAATATGTAAGGAGATTACAGATAGCTGCAAGAATAATAGGGTGGTAGTAGTAGGGGACTTTAACTTTCCCAACATTGACTGGGACAGCCAGAGCATTAGGGGCTTGGATGGAGGGAAATTTGTTGAGTGTATTCAGGAGGAATTTCTCATTCAGTATGTGGATGGACCGACGAGAGAGGGGGCAAAACTTGACCTCGTCTTGGGAAATAAGGAAGGGCAAGTGACAGAAGTGCTAGTGAGAGATCACTTTGGGACAAGTGACCATAACTCCATTAGTTTTAAGATAGCAATGGAGAATGATAGGTCTGGCCCAAGAGTTAAATTTCTTAATTGGGGCAAGGCCAATATTGATGGTATCAGACAGGAACTTGCAGACGTAGATTGGGGGAGACTGTTGGCAGGCAAAGGGACGGCTGGTAAATGGGAGGCTTTTAAAAATGTGTTAACCAGGGTGCAGGGTAAGCACATTCCCTTTATAGTGAAGGGCAAGGCTGGTAGAAGTAGAGAACCCTGGATGACTCGAGATATTGAGACTCTGGTCAAAAAGAAGAAGGAGGCATATGACGTACATAAGCAACTGGGATCAAGTGGATCCCTTGAAGAGTATAGAGGTTGTCGAAATAGAGTTAAGAGAGAAATCAGGAGGGCAAAAAGAGGACATGAAATTGCTTTGGCAAATAATGCAAGGGAGAATCAAAAGAGATTCTACAAATACATAAAGGGGAAAAGAGTAACTAGGGACAGAGTAGGGCCTCTTAAGGATCAACAAGGGCATCTATGTGCAGAGCCACAAGAGTTGGGTGAGATCCTGAATGAATATTTCTCATCGGTATTCACGGTGGAGAAAGGCATGGATGTTAGGAAACTAGGGGAAATAAATAGTAATGTCTTGAGAAGTGTGCATATTACAGAGGAGGAGGTGCTGGAAGTCTTAAAGCGCATCAAGGTAGATAAATCCCCGGGACCTGATGAAATGTATCCCAGGGTGTTGTGGGAGGCTAGGGAGGAAATTGCGGGTCCCCTAACAGGGATATTTGAATCATCGGCAGCCACAGGTGAGGTGCCTGAAGATTGGAGAGTGGCGAATGTTGTGCCCTTGTTTCAGAAGGGCAGCAGGGAAAAGCCTGGGAACTACAGACCGGTGAGCCTAACGTCTGTAGTGGGTAAGTTGCTTGAAGGTATTCTGAGAGACAGGATCTACCAGCATTTAGAGAGGCAAGGACTGATTCGGGGCAGTCAGCATGGCTTTGTGCGTGGAAAATCATGTCTCACAAATTTGGTTGAGTCTTTTGAGGGGGTGACCAGGAAGGTAGATGAGGGCAGTGCAGTAGACGTTGTCTACATGGATTTTAGCAAAGCCTGTGACAAGGTACTGCATGGTAGGTTGTTGCAGAAGGTTAAAGCTCAGGGATCCAGGGTGAGGTTGCCAATTGGATTCAAAATTGTCTGGACGACAGAAGGCAGAGGGTGGTTGTAGAGGGTTGTTTTTCAAACTGGAGGCCTGTGACCAGTGGTGTGCTTCAGGGATCGGTGCTGGGTCCACTGTTATTTGTGATTTATATTAATGACTTGGATGAGAATTTAGGAGGCATGGTTAGTAAGTTTGCAGATGACACCAAGATTGGTGGCACAGTGGATAGTGAAGAAGGTTATCTAGGATTGCAACGGGATCTTGATCAATTAGGCCAGTGGGCCGACGAATGGCAGATGGAGTTTAATTTAGATAAATGTGAGGTGATGCATTTTGGCAGATCGAATCAGGCCAGGACCTACTCAGTTAATGGTATGGCGTTGGGGAGAGTTATAGAACAAAGAGATCTAGGAGTACAGGTTCATAGCTCCTTGAAGGTGGAGTCGCAGGTGGACAGGGTGGTGAAGAAGGCATTCGGCATGCTTGGTTTCATTGGTCAGAACATTGAATACAGGAGTTGGGACGTCTTGTTGCAGTTGTACAAGACACTGGTACGGCCACACTTGGAATACTGTGTACAGTTCTGGTCACCCTATTATAGGAAGGATATTATTAAACTGGAAAGAGGGCAGAAAGGATTTACTAGGATGTTGCCGGGACTTGATGGTTTGAGTTATAAGGAGTAGGTGTACGAGGCAAGTTTTTTACGCAGAGGGTAGTGGGTGCCTGGAACTCGCTACCGGAGGAGGTAGTGGAAGCAGGGACGATAGGGACATTTAAGGGGCATCTTGACAAATATATGAATAGGATGGGAATAGAAGGATACGGACCCAGGAAGTGTAGATGATTGTAGTTTAGTCGGGCAGCATGGTCGGCACGGGCTTGGAGGGCCAAAGGGCCTGTTCCTGTGCTGTACATTTCTTTGTTCTTTGTTCTTTTTGAGAGGCTGGATAGACTGGGACTTTTTTCCAGGGAGCGTAGGAGGCTTAGGGGTGATCTTATAGAGGTCTATAAAATAATGAGGGGCAGAGATAAGGTAGATAGTCAACATCTTTTCCCAAAGGTAGGGGAGTCTAAAACTAGAGGGCATAGGTTTAAGGTGAGAGGGGAGAGATTCAGAAGGGCCCAGAGGGGCAATTTCTTCACTCAGAGGGTAGTGAGTGTCTGGAATGGGCTGCCAGAGGTAGTAGTAGAGGCGGGTACAATTGTGTCTTTTAAAAAACATTTAGATAGTTACATGGGTAAGATGGGTATAGAGGGTTATGGGCCAAGTGCGGGCAACTGGGACTAGCTTAATGGTAAAAACTGGGCGGCATGGACTGGTTGGGCCGAAGGGCCTGTTTCCATGCTGTAAACTTCTATGATTCTATGATTCTATGCACAATGTCAATTAGTATTCTGAAGCATTTTGATTAAATCAGCCCTGAGACTGAATTCCAGTGTTTCAGAGTAAAGTTCCATCTACACTGCCCATCAAACACTCACAACACAAATACTGTCTGGGATTAAATACAGATTCAAAATCCCTCTGTCCTGTCCAAGGAATTTTTCATTGCAGATAGTTATTTTTATTTTTTGGAAAAGCAGAACTTAAATTGCACCGAATCCCAGGGTGGACTCTTGTTTATTTCAGCCCTTCACATTCAAACATAAAGTTTAAGCTCCGATTACAGGTGTCTGCTTGTCTCTGTCTGTATATTCAATGTTCCTGTAGCTTATTCACTTGTCTGAAGTATTTGAATAATAGGCCTTGGTTAATCAATCCTTTCTCACAGCACATGGAAGTTGTGAATCTTCAAGGCTCTCAGTCTAATGTAGTTAAAAAACAACTGCTTCCTTTGATCCTCAATCCATTTCCCAACCCGAAATAGATCTCACACATTTCCACAATGCAGGAATATCTCCATCAAAACTTCTAATCAGTTCCCCATACACTTGTTAAACTTGCCTGTGTGAAGTAAATTCCATTGACAGATTCCGAAAGCTGCACAGAGCAATGACTGGTTATTTTAAACTTTGAAACGGAACTATTTTAACTTGTGCATCAGTCCCATTAAACAGAAATGTTGTCCCTGTGGGCTGACAGTCTCTCAGCAAGATTGAAACATTGAGGGACCCCGCGTCCTGCATTTGACAACATTTGTGGCACTTCCACAATCTACGAGACATTGCTGTCTGTGTTGTGTGAATCCAGCTGTGAAATATCTGTCCAGTTTAAACTTCCACTGTCTCCGCCTTCTCATCATTGATAAAGATCACGGTTTGATCACCCCTCTGCTTGAGGTGGGACTGGGACCATCCAGGGCTGCAGGCCCAGCCTCCTGTCCTCCCACCCCTCTGCCTGAGGTGGGAATGGGACCATCCAGGGCTGCAGGCCCAGCCTCCTGTCCTCCCACCCCTCTGCCTGAGGTGGGAGTGGGACCATCCAGGCTGCAGGCCCAGCCTCCTGTCCTCCCACCTCTCTGCCTGAGGTGGGAGTGGGACCATCCAGGCTGCAGGCCCAGCCTCCTGTCCTCCCACCTCTCTGCCTGAGGTGGGAGTGGGACCATCCAGGGCTGCAGGCCCGGCCTCCTGTCCTCCCACCCCTCTGCCTGAGGTGGGAGTGGGACCATCCAGGGCTGCAGGCCCGGCCTCCTGTCCTCCCACCCCTCTGCCTGAGGTGGGAGTGGGACCATCCAGGGCTGCAGGCCCGGCCTCCTGTCCTCCCACCCCTCTGCCTGAGGTGGGACTGGGACCATCCAGGGCTGCAGGACCGGCCTCCTGTCCTCCCACCCCTCTGCCTGAGGTGGGAGTGGGGCCACGTGGGGACTGCGGACTCTGTCCTCCCACCCCTCTGCCTGAGGTGGGAGTGGGGCCACGTGGGGACTGCGGACTCTGTCCTCCCACCCCTCGGCCTGAGGTGGGAGTGGGACCACCTGGGGCTGCAGCGAGAGACTTTGTTTTGGGCTCTGGCAGGGCTGAAGAGTGCCGTCCGGCCGCTTTGCCACCTGCGGGGGGTGTGGGGCAGCTTTGGACATTACTTTAGGCCCCTCCAGGGCTGAAGGACGCTGCCCCGCTCTGCTATTGCCCTGCGGCGCCTTCCCTTGTGGCCCCTGCATTTAGGCTGCCACCTCCCCTGTCCTTTGCCTTTTTACACGGGCGGGTGGTACCAGGGGTGGGCATGGCCAGCACCTTGGGGGCATCCTCCACTCTGCCAATCACCAAACTAATCCCACTGCCCCACTCTCTCCCCATAGCCCTGTATCAATCCTCAAACTAATCCCACTGCCCCACTGTCTCCCCATAGCCCTGTATCAATCCTCAAACTAATCCCACTGCCCCACTCTCTCCCCATAGCCCTGTATCAATCCCAAACTAATCCCACTGCCCCGCTCTCTCCCCATAGCCCTGTATCAATCCCCAAACTAATCCCACTGCCCTGCTCTCTCCCCATAGCCCTGTATCAATCCCCAAACTAATCCCACTGCCCTGCTCTCTCCCCATAGCCCTGTATCAATCCCCAAACTAATCCCACTGCCCCACTCTCTCCCCATAGCCCTGTATCAATCCCCAAACTAATCTCACTGCCCCACTGTCTCCCCATAGCCCTGTATCAATCCTCAAACTAATCCCACCACCCCACTCTCTCCCCATAGCCCTGTATCATTCCCAAACTAATCCCACTGCCCCACTCTCTCCCCATAGCCCTGTATCAATCCCCAAACTAATCCCACTGCCCCACTCTCTCCCCATAGCCCTGTATCAATCCCAAACTAATCCCACTACCCCACTCTCTCCCCATAGCCCTGTATCAATCCCAAACTAATCCCACTGCCCCGCTCTCTCCCCATAGCCCTGTATCAATCCCAAACTAATCCCACTGCCCCACTCTCTCCCCATAGCCCTGTATCAATCCCAAACTAATCACACTGTCCCACTCTCACCCCATAGCCCTGTATCAATCTCCAAATTAATCCCACTGCCCCACTCTCTCCCCATAGCCCTGTATCAATCCCCAAATTAATCCCACTGCCCCGCTCTCTCCCCATAGCCCTGTATCAATCCCCAAACTAATCCCACAGCCCCACTGTCTCCCCATAGCCCTGTATCATTCTCAAACTAATCTCACTGCCCCACTCTCTCCCCATAGCCCTGTATCAATCCCAAACTAATCCGACTGCCCCACTCTCTCCCCATAGCCCTGTATCAACCCCAAACTAATCTCACTGCCCCACTGTCTCCCCATAGCCCTGTATCATTCCCAAACTAATCTCACTACCCCACTCTCTCCCCATAGCCCTGTATCAACCCCAAACTAATCCCACTGCCCCACTCTCTCCCCATAGCCCTGTATCATTCCCAAACTAATCCCACTGCCCCGCTTTCTCCCCATAGCCCTTTATCAATCCCAAACTAATCCCACAGCCCCACTCTCTCCCCATAGCCCTGTATCATTCCCAAACTAATCCCACTGCCCCGCTTTCTCCCCATAGCCCTGTATCAATCCCAAACTAATCCCACAGCCCCACTCTCTCCCCATAGCCCTGTATCAATCCCAAACTAATCACACTGTCCCACTCTCTCCCCATAGCCCTGTATCAATCTCCAAACTAATCCCACTGCCCCGCTCTCTCCCCATAACCCTGTATCAATCCCCAAACTAATCCCACTGCCCCACTCTCTCCCCAAAGTCCTGCATCAATCCCCAAACGAATCCCACTGCCCCACACTCTCCCTGTAAATCTGTATCAATCCCCAAACTAATCGCACTGCCCCACTCTCTCCCCAAAGTCCTGCATCAATCCCCAAACGAATCCCACTGCCCCACACTCTCCCTGTTAATCTGTATCAATCCCCAAACTAATCCCACTGCCCCACACTCTCCCTGTAACTCTGTATCAATCCCCAAACTAATCCCACTGCCCGGCTCTCTCCCCATAGCCCTGTATCAATCCCAAACTAATTCCACTGCCCCACTCTCTCCCCATAGCCCTGTATCAATCCCCAAACTAATTCCACTGCCCAACTCTCTCCCCATATCCCTGTATCAATCCCCAGACTAATTGCTCTGCCCCACTCTCTCCATGTAACCCTGTATCAATCCCCAAACTAATCCCACTGCCCCACGCTCTCCACATAGCCCTGTGTCAATCCCCAAACTAATCCCACTCTCCCCACAGCCCAGGGTAAATCCCCAAACTAATCCCGCTCTCCCCATAGCCCTGTGGGGAATTTTCCACCATGATCACATTTCTGACTGTGGAATCTTACTGTGCAATCAATCTGCGTACTGTCAGTTTGTACACCTTCGAGTAGAAAGAGAGAAAGAAATCCATCTTCAGAGACTCTGAACTTAATTCTAAAAGTGCCCCATTTTTGGGCTCCTCCTGTGCACAAGCTGCCTGCAGAATTCCCCAAATTAAAAAAAGGAGAGAGAGGAACGTGAGGGGCGAGTTAACAGAAATCAGTTGGGGTTATCAAACTGACCGTTTTCATTGAATCCAAATTCTTTCATTATAAATTCTAATCTCAGGAATTGACATCAGAGGAATTCAGTGAAAAATCTCATTGAACCCCTCTGTCTATTAAAATGATGTTGTTGCCGATGACCCTGTATTTATTCAGGAATAAGCTTTAAATCTCCCAGTGGGAAAAATCAAATTGAATCCCAATTTATAGAGCAGCTCACTGAGGAAATCTGTCTGTGAGAAACAGAATAAGATTGTCCCCGTCAAAGACTCCCATGACAGCAATGTCCTGGGGTTCCTTGCCGGTCTTTACTCAGAGTATAGAAAGCTGTCCTTGGGAGACAGACGAATAGACATCCCAAACTAGTCAGAAACTCAGGAGGAAATAAATATTAACATCAAGACTGAAGTAAGGACAGGACTTTGCTAGCTCTGTTGCTGGGCCCTGAATTAACATAACCACAGACAGGACAAATGCCTCTGGCCTCTCCTGTGAAGACACATCTTTAGTGAATAATCACAGCGGGCAGACTGAAAACATTCATGACAGAAAGTCAGGGGGTAGGTCTGCACACAGATCTCTGAGGAGATCTCAACCAATACTGTTTTTAATCATTTCCCAATAGAATTTTAACTTATGCTTCAATTCTGTTATACAGAAATGTGGTCCCTGTGGGAGGATTGTGTTAAGACAGCAGTTGCTGGATCCAATGCTGTGTAATTTAACAACAGCAAGGAGATTGGTATCTCTTGTCAGTCATTTACATGTCAATAGTGAGCTGTCCTCAGAGGCAGACATTCCACACGTGTCAGAGACTGGGGCTGGAGTTTGCTCACAGCTCACTGAGGATAAATCTGAGTCTGAGGGACCAATCCTCCCACTTCACTGAAAACATTGCCCCTCTTGTTCAGTGTGTGTCTGTGTGTGTTGCTGAGTGGAGCTTCAGTGTGAAGTGAGAGAGCTTGAAGTGAGAGCTGTTGGTGGTGTGAGGAAGTGGAGTTCCCCGATCCTACCTGCCCCAGCTTGTGTTGTGTCTGGTGGGAGTGGGACCATCCAGGGCTGCAGGCCCAGCCTCCTGTCCTCCCACCCCTCTGCCTGAGGTGGGAGTGGGACCATCCAGGGCTGCAGGCCCGGCCTCCTGTCCTCCCGCCCCTCTGCCTGAGGTGGGACTGGGACCATCCAGGGCTGCAGGCCCGGTCTCCTGTCCTCCCACCCCTCTGCCTGAGGTGGGACTGGGACCATCCAGGGCTGCAGGCCCAGCCTCCTGTCCTCCCACCCCTCTGCCTGAGGTGGGACTGGGACCATCCAGGGCTGCAGACCCAGCCTCCTGTCCTCCCACCGCTCTGCCTGAGGTGGGAGTGGGAACATCCAGGGCTGCAGGCCCGGCCTCCTGTCCTCCCACCCCTCTGCCTGAGGTGGGAGTGGGACCATCCACGGCTGCAGGCCCAGCCTCCTGTCCCACACCCCTCTGCCTGAGGTGGGAGTGGGACCATCCGGAGCTGCAGGCCCGGCCTCCTGTCCTCCCACCCCTCTGCCTGAGGTGGGACCATCCAGGGCTGCAGGCCCAGCCTCCTGTCCTCCCACCCCTCTGCCAGAGGTGGGAGTGGGTCCATCCAGGGCTGCAGGCCCGGCCTCCTGTCCTCCCACCCCTCTGCCTGAGGTGGGAGTGGGACCATCCAGGGCTGCAGGCCCGGCCTCCTATCCTCCCACCCCTCTGCCTGAGGTGGGAGTGGGACCATCCAGGGCTGCAGGCCCAGCCTCCTGTCCTCCCACCCCTCTGCCTGAGGTGGGACTGGGACCATCCAGGCTGCAGGCCCAGCCTCCTGTCCCACACCCCTCTGCCTGAGGTGGGTGGGACCATCCAGGCTGCAGGCCCAGCCTCCTGTCCCACACCCCTCTGCCTGAGGTGGGAGTGGGACCATCCAGGGCTGCAGGCCCAGCCTCCTGTCCTCCCACCCCTCTGCCTGAGGTGGGAGTGGGACCATCCAGGGCTGCAGGCCCAGCCTCCTGTCCCCCCCACCCCTCTGCCTGAGGTGGGAGTGGGACCATCCAGGGCTGCAGGCCCAGCCTCCTGTCCCCCCCACCCCTCTGCCTGAGGTGGGAGTGGGACTATCCAGGGCTGCAGGCCCAGCCTCCTGCCCTCCCACCCTCTGGCCTGCACCTCGGGGGCATCCTCCACTGCCGGGGGCAGGGCGGACAAGACATTGTGTGGGGGCGGCAGCCTCCCGTCGCTCCGCTGCCCCCGCGGTGCCCTCGCCCTCCCGCCTGCTCACGCGGCAGCTGGGGGTGAAGTGCTATGCCCACCCTACCATGACCATTGAGGCGGGCACCCGTGCGATGGGCGGGGCTGTCGGCCCCTCGGCCATCGTAGGCGCCTCGCGGATGTACGGCAAGGCCGGGTTCTTCCTGCGGGCCGAGCAGGCGGCCCACCGGGCCCTGGAAAGGGGGCTCACGGTGGGCGGGGCACACGTGGCGGTGGAGACGCTGGAGGCCACCGCAGAACGTGTTGTTCTATCAAACGTCCCGCCCTCCCTCCCCACCGAGCTCCTCCTGCCCCATCCCAACCTACTGGGGGAGGTCAGGTCCGGGGCGGCGCCGCTGACGCTCGGCCTGCGGGACCCCTCCCTCCGCCATGTCTACTCCTTCCGCCGCCAGGCTTCTGTCCGCCTGAGCCGGGAGGGGGAGGGGGATGCTGCCGGGGCCTCTCCCGCCATGGAGGCCGTGCAGCAGGGCGATCCTGAGCCGCCCCCTCCCCGCAAGCGCCGCCTGCCCGGGCAAGGGGGGGTGGAGTTCGCTGCCCCCTCCCCGCAAGCGCCGCCTGCCCGGGCAAGGGGGGGTTTGCTGCCCCCTCCCCAGGCGAGGATGGGGGGTCTCCCGTGTTGGTGCCCATCCCCCTGACGCCTGGCCCGGGGCACACAATGAAGAGAAGCAAGGCAGGGGGGGCCTCCGAGGCCCCCGAGCCACTCGAGCTGCTGTCGCCTCCCGAGCAGGAGGACCCGGGGTCGAGCGGAGACGAAGCCCCTGGGGGCCCGTCCCGCCCGGTGCAAGTTTCCTCCCCGGACGCCTCCTCTTCACCATCGCCGGGGGCCGGCAGCAGCAGCGACCGCTCATCGTGCCACTGTGGGCTGTGGAAGGGGGAGGACGGGGAAGGCTCCCCGCCCTCTACACCCGGGCGGGCGACGCCGGAGAGCCCTGTTTTCAACCCGGACATGTTTCCGGGGGGCCTCTCCGAGGTCCCGGAGTCGCCGGCGTGGGTGGAGGCGCCGTCCACGGGCCCTGAACCGCGGGAGGAGCCTGCGAGGGACCTGCCTGAGGACGACCCTGGGGGGTGGGGTCGACTCGGGCCAAGGGTTAGCCGGTGGGCCCGTGCCGCCCACTCTCCATGTGGCGGGGGACTCGAGCTCGGGAGGTGACCGTTCGGAGGAGGAAGGCTGCTCGGTGGCGGGTGAGGAGGAGGATTTAGACGCGCTCTGCAGCGAGGCAGAGGGCACCCTCACACCCGGCACCGAGTCTCCCCTCCTCCCCCCTGGGGAAATCCGCACATTTCTGGGAACGCACCATGGTCACCCGGACTGTGTGCGGCTGGCCCTGGACAGCTGGGGAAATCTGGGGCTGCTCCTTGGCTCTGCCCGGGCCTATGTCAGAGAGGCCCGGGAGTTCGATCAAGACCAGGAGGAGCAGCGCCAAGCTGCTCAGTTCCTTGTGGGACTCCTGAGGGAGTGGAGGGGGCGGTACCCCCACTCTGAGCACTGAAGGTGATGGATAACTATTGCTGGTGACATGGAGATAACCAAGGCCAGCCTCAACATCAACGGCAGCAGCCACGCGCACCACCATCTCCAGTTCTTCTCTATCCTCCGGGACGGAAAGTACGGGGTGTGCTTCCTGCAGGAAACCCAGGCCATCCGGGTGACGAAGCTCAGTGGACCCTGGAGGGGCAAGGAGGAGTCTCCATGAGTCACCTGGCCCCACGTTCGGGCGGGGTGGCTATCTTGTTGGCTCCACATTTTCAGCCGGAGATCTTGGGGGTCCAGGAGCCGGTGCCAGGCCGTCTGCTGCACCTAAAGGCCCGTTTCGGGGCAGCGGTGATTCACTTTGTAAATGTATCCGCTCCCGTGGCCGGACCGCAGCAGGCGGCTTTCTTCCAAAAGGTGTCCACTCTTCTTAGCACCATCCTGGTGGGCGAGTGCATCGTCCTCGGAGGGGATTTCAATTGCACCCTCAAGGACAAGGACCGTGGTGAAGTCCAGCGCGGCCTGGCTGCGGTGGTGAAGTTGAGGGACCTGCTTAGGTCCTTTGACTTGGTGGATGTCTGGCGGACTCTCCATCCTGAATTGCGGGGGTGCACCTCTGTGCGGCCCCAGTTCGGAGCGTCCAGCATCGACCGTCTTTACTTTTCCAAGACGTACTTGCCCAGCGTTCCGACGGCCTCCATGGAGCAGGTGCCGAGCTCGGATCACCACCTGGTGTGGGCGGGTCTCGCCCCGTCCCGCGCTCAGACACGGTCCGCGTACTGGCACTTTAACAACCTGCTGCTGGAGGG
Organism: Scyliorhinus torazame; assembly: GCF_047496885.1. Lineage (NCBI taxonomy): Eukaryota > Metazoa > Chordata > Chondrichthyes > Carcharhiniformes > Scyliorhinidae > Scyliorhinus > Scyliorhinus torazame. The sequence continues at coordinate 691,328 of NW_027307796.1, forward strand.
CGAGCGGTTCCTGGACTCGTTCTGCCATTTCTGGGCCGGCTGGAGAAGGGAGCGGGGTGGCTTCCCCTCCTTGAGGCTGCGGTGGGATGTGGGCAAGGCCCAGATCCGTGCCTTCTGTCAGGGGTACACGAAGGGGTCTTCGGCGGGGCGGAACTCCACGATCGCCAAATTGGCTGAGGAACTCCTCGATCTGGAGTCACGTTCTCGTCATAAACCAGCTGATCGCCTCCATGCTGTGGTCCCGGCTGGTCACTGACTCCCCCCCCTGGCTTTGTCCCACCATCCAGAGAGCCCGGCTTCGGTTCCTCCGGGACAACCGACTGCACGGGGTCGCTGCGGAGGTCTGGAGTCTCCCGATGGCGGAGGGCGGTCAGGCGCTGGTGTGCCTCCGCACCCAGACTGCCACTTTCCACCCTCAGACTCTGCAGCGTTACCTGTACGCTGAGCCTCCTCCACGGTGGGGCCCTGGCGACGGATTTCTCCCCCCAGGGGCTCGGCCTGAACTACGACGTGCAGCTCCTGTCTGTGGGCCAGCAGGGTCTTCGGAACTCTCTGTTGGCGCTGCCCGTCTTGTACCAGGACCTCCTCAAAGTCTGGAACACGGTCTCCAGGCGCCGCAGCTCTCCCCCGTCAGGAGTGGCGGCTGTCGTAAGGGAGGCGCTGCTCAGGAATCCGCACCTCCGCCAATCTCCATTCGGGTGGCTGGCGGAGCGGAGGGCGGTGGGTGCCGTGGGCAGGGCTGGGTGGTGGAGGGCTGTGGGTGCCGTGGGCAGGGCTGGGTGGCGGAGGGCTGTGGGTGCCGTGGGAAGGGCTGGGTGGCGGAGGGCCGGGCTGTGGGTGCCGTGGGAAGGGCTGGGTGGCGGAGGGCCGGGCTGTGGGTGCCGTGGGAAGGGCTGGGTGGCGGAGGGCTGTGGGTGCCGTGGGCAGGGCTGGGTGGTGGAGGGCCGGGCTGTGGGTGTCGTGGGAAGGGCTGGGTGGCGGAGGGCCGGGCTGTGGGTGCCGTGGGAAGGGCTGGGTGGCGGAGGGCTGTGGGTGCCGTGGGAAGGGCTGGGTGGCGGAGGGCCGGGCTGTGGGTGCCGTGGGAAGGGCTGGGTGGCGGAGGGCCGGGCTGTGGGTGCCGTGGGAAGGGCTGGGTGGCGGAGGGCCGGGCTGTGGGTGCCGTGGGAAGGGCTGGGTGGCGGAGGGCTGTGGGTGCCGTGGGAAGGGCTGGGTGGCGGAGGGCCGGGCTGTGGGTGCCGTGGGAAGGGCTGGGTGGCGGAGTGCCGGGCTGTGGGTGCCGTGGGAAGGGCTGGGTGGCGGAGGGCCGGGCTGTGGGTGCCGTGGGAAGGGCTGGGTGGCGGCCGGGGGTCCCTGGAGCGGGGGCAGGCGCTGCCCACGGGCACACTCGAAGCTTTCCGGGCTGGCTGGGCCCCGCAGGGGGTGGGCTGCCGGACCGACCCCCATTCTCACACTTTCATTGGGCGGGTATTGGGTGAGGTTTGGTCTCTTTTCCTGTTCTGTTGGGGCTGTGCTCCACCCGCGGTTTGGGGCACTCCCCACATTTTGTTTTGTCCATCAGTTACTTCTGGTCTGTTTTGCTTTGTTGTGTCCCAGCTCCAGGCCGATGCCAGCGGCGGGCGCTGCCTCACCCTGCCCGCGGGAAGAGCGGGCAGGACAGGCAATCTCAGGGAAAACAGATCCAAATAAACATTATATACACATCAAATAAACAGCACCATCAAACTGTCCGACCCGAGACAATGCTGCTGGGGGAGGGGGACCGCGGCTGCTGGGGGAGGGGGGCCGCGGCTGCTGGGGGAGGGGGACCGCGGCTGCTGGGGGAGGGGACCGCGGCTGCTGGGGGAGGGGACCGCGGCTGCTGGGGGAGGGGACCGCGGCTGCTGGGGAGGGGGAGGGGGACCGCGGCTGCTGGGGGAGGGGGGCCGCGGCAGCTGGGGGAGGGGACCGCGGCTGCTGGGGGAGGGGACCGCGGCTGCTGGGGGAGGGGACCGCGGCTGCTGGGGGAGGGGACCGCGGCTGCTGGGGGAGGGGACCGCGGCTGCTGGGGGAGGGGACCGCGGCTGCTGGGGGAGGGGACCGCGGCTGCTGGGGAGGGGGAGGGGGGCCGCGGCTGCTGGGGAGGGGGACCGCGGCTGCTGGGGGAGGGGACCGCGGCTGCTGGGGGAGGGGACCGCGGCTGCTGGGGAGGGGGAGGGGGACCGCGGCTGCTGGGGGAGGGGGGCCGCGGCAGCTGGGGGAGGGGGACCGCGGCTGCTGGGGGAGGGGGACCGCGGCTGCTGGGGGAGGGGGACCGCGGCTGCTGGGGGAGGGGGACCGCGGCTGCTGGGGGAGGGGGACCGCGGCTGCTGGGGGAGGGGACCGCGGCTGCTGGGGGAGGGGGACCGCGGCTGCTGGGGGAGGGGGACCGCGGCTGCTGGGGGAGGGGGACCGCGGCTGCTGGGGGAGGGGGACCGCGGCTGCTGGGTGAGGGGACCGCGGGTGCTGGGGGAGGGGGACCGCGGCTGCTGGGGGAGGGGGACCGCGGCTGCTGGGGGAGGGGGACCGCGGCTGCTGGGTGAGGGGACCGCGGGTGCTGGGGGAGGGGGACCGCGGGTGCTGGGGGAGGGGGACCGCGGCTGCTGGGGGAGGGGACCGCGGCTGCTGGGGCAGGGGGACCGCGGCTGCTGGGGGAGGGGGACCGCGGCTGCTGGGGGAGGGGGAGGGGGACCGCGGCTGCTGGGGAGGGGGACCGCTGCTGCTGGGGGAGGGGGACCGCGGCTGCTGGGGGAGGGGGACCACGGCTGCTGGGGGAGTGTGAGGGGACCGCGGCTGCAGGGGGAGGGGGACCGCGGCTGCTGGGGGAGGGGGACCGCGGCTGCTGGGGGAGGGGGACCGCGGGTGCTGGGGGAGGGGGACCGCGGCTGCTGGGGGAGGGGGACCGCGGCTGCTGGGGGAGGGGGACCGCGGCTGCTGGGGGAGGGGGACCGCGGCTGCTGGGGGAGGGGGACCGCGGCTGCTGGGGAGGGGGACCACGGCTGCTGGGGGAGGGGGACCGCGGCTGCTGGGGGAGGGGGACCGCGGCTGCTGGGGGGGGGGACCGCGGCTGCTGGGGGAGGGGGACCGCGGCTGCTGGGGGGGGGACCGCGGCTGCCGGGGGAGGGGGACCGCGGCTGCTGGGGGAGGGGGAGGGGTCCGCGGCTGCTGGGGGAGGGGGACCGCGGCTGCTGGGGGAGGGGGACCGCGGCTGCTGGGGGAGGGGGACCGCGGCTGCTGGGGGAGGGGGACCGCGGCTGCTGGGAGAGGGGGAGGGGTCCGCGGCTGCTGGGGGAGGGGGACCGCGGCTGCTGGGAGAGGGGGAGGGGTCCGCGGCTGCTGGGGGAGGGGGACCGCGGCTGCTGGGGGAGGGTGAGGGGACCGCGGCTGCTGGGGGAGGGGAGGGGAGGGGGACCGCGGCTGCTCGGGGAGGGGGAGAGGGACCGCGACTGCTGGGGGAAGGGGAGGGGGACCGCGGTTGCTGGGGGAGGGGGGGACCGTGGCTGCTGGGGGAAGGGGAGGGGGACCGTGGCTGCTGGGGGAGGGGGAGAGGGACCGCGGCTGCTCGGGGAGGGGGAGGGGGACCGCGGCTGCTGGGGGAGGGGGGGACCGTGGCTGCTGGGGGAAGGGGAGGGGGACCGTGGCTGCTGGGGGAGGAGGAGGGGGGCCGCGGCTGCTAGAGGAGGGGGAGGGGGACCACGGCTGCTAGAGGAGGGGGAGGGCGGCCGCGGCTGCTGGGGGAGGTGGAGGGGGACCACAGTTGCTGGGAGGTGGAGTGGGAACGCGGCTGCTAGATGAGGTGAAGGGGCCCGTGGCTGCTGGGGGGAGGGGGGAGGGATCTCTGCTGCTGGGGGAGGGGGAGTGGGAACGCGGCTGCGGGGGGAGGGGGAGGGATCGCAGCTGCTGGGGGAGGGGGAGTGGGAACGCGGCTGCTGGGGAGGGGGAGGGGTCCGCGGCTGCTGGGGGAGGGGGGGAGGGATCTCGGCTGCTGGGGGAGTGGTGTCCCGAAGCGTGGTACATTGGCGAGACCATGCAGACGCTGCAACAACGAATGAATGGACATCGCGCGACAGTCACCAGGCAGGAATGTTCCCTTCCAGTCGGGGAACACTTCAGCAGTCAAGGGCATTCAGCCTCTGATCTCCGGGTAAGCGTTCTCCAAGGCGGCCTTCAGGACCCGCGACAACGCAGAATCACCGAGCAGAAGCTTATAGCCAAGTTCCGCACACATGAGTGCGGCCTCAACCGGGACCTGGGATTCATGTCGCATTACATTCATCCCCCACCATCTGGCCTGCGAAATCCTACCAACTGTCCTGGCTTGGTACAATTCACACCTCTTTAACCTGGGGTTACCCCATCTCTGGATCTGTAAAGATTTAATCACCTGCTAATGCTCGCATTCCAAGCATTGTCTGGCATCTTTGAATTTGTCTATATATATGTTTCTGGAACATACCTCTTCATTCACCTGAGGAAGGAGCAGCGCTCCGAAAGCTAGTGACATCGAAACAAACCTGTTGGACTTTAACCTGGTGTTGTAAGACTTCTAACTGTGCTCACCCCAGTCCAACGCCGGCATCTCCACATCATCTGTAAATACAGATATACTGCCCAGGGACCACTGCAAATAGTGATATACTACCCAGTGTTCACTGTAAATAATGATATACTACCCAGTGACCACTGTAAATAAAGGAATACCGCCCAGGAACCACAGTAAATAAAGACTTTCTACACAAGGACCACTGGAAATAATGATATACTACCCAGGGACCACTGCAGATGATGATATACTACCCAGTGATCATTGAAAATAATGACATACTGCACAGAGCAACTGTAAATAATGATATACTGCACAGAGCCACTGTAAATAATGATAGACTACCAGGGACCACTGTAAATATTGATATTCCACCCAGTGACCACTGTAAACAATGATATTCTACACAGGGACTACAGTAAATAATGATATTCTACCCAGAGAACACTGTAAATAATGATATTGTACGCCGGGACCTCTGTTAATATTTATAAATAACCCAGGGACCAGTGTAAATAAAGAAATACCACCCAGGGACCACTGTAAATAAAGGTATACCACCCAGGGACCATTGTAAATTATAATAACCTACCCAGGAACCGCTGTAAATAATGATATACCAGCCAGTGACCACTGTAAATAAAGAAATACCACCCAGGGACCACTGTAAATAAAAGTATACCACCCAGGGACTATTGTAAATAATAATATTCTACACAGTGGCCACTGTAAACAATGATATACAACTCAGTGACCACTGTAAATAAAGGTATCCCGCCCAGGAACCACTGTAATTAAAGCATTTCTATACAAGGACCACTGTAAATAATGATTATACTACCCAGGGACCACTGCAGATAATGATATACTTTCCAGTGATCATTGTAAATAATGATATACTACCCAGGGACCACTGCAGATAATGATATACTGCACACAACCACTGTGAATAATGACATACTACCCAGGGCACACTGTAAATAATGATATACTACCAAGGCACACTGAAAATAATGATATACTACCCAGGGACCACTAAAAATAAAGATATACTGCACAGAGACCACTGTAAATAAGGTAATACTGCCTAGGGACCACTGTAAATAATGATACACTGTCCAGGGTCCACTGTAAACAGTGATATAATACTGAGGGACAACTGTAAATAATGATATTCTACCCAGGGACAACTGCAAATAATGATGTACTACACAGGGGTCACTGTAAATACTGATTTACTACCCAGTGACCACTGTAAATAAAGATATACCGCCCGGGAACCATGTAAATAAAGACTTTCTACACAGGGACCACTGTAAATAATGACATACTACACAGGGACCACTGTAAATAATGATATACTACCAGGGACCACTGTAAATAATGATATTCTACCCATGGAGCACTGTAAATAATTATATACTACCCATGGACAATGGCAAATTAAGATATACTATCCAGGGACAACTGTAGATAATTATATTCAACCCAGGGACAATTGTAAATAAAGATATACTACCCAGGTACCACTGTAAATAAAGATATACTGCCGGGGGACGACTGTAGATAATGATATACCACCGAGTGAACACTGGAAATCATGATACTCTACCCAGGGACCACAGTAAATCATAGATCATAGAATTTACAGTGCAGAAGGAGGCCATTCGGCCCATCGAGTCTGCCCGGCTCTTGGAAAGAGCACCCTATCCAAGTCCACATCTCCACCCTATCCCCATAAGCGAGTAATCCCACCCAACACTAAGGGCAATTTTGGACACTAAGGCAATTTATGATGGCCAATTCACCTAAACTGCACATCTTCGGACTGTGGGAGGAAACCGGAGCACCCGGAGGAAACCCACGCACACACGGGGAGGATGTGCAGACTCCGCACAGACAGTGCCCCAAGCCGGGAATCGAACCTGCGACCCTGGAGCTGTGAAACAATTGTGCTATCCACTATGCTACCGTGCTGCACACTAAATGATATAGTGGTGCTAAATGATATAATAATATACCGTGCTGCCCACTAAATGATACAGTATAATGATATACTTCCCAGGGACCACTGTAAATAAAGTTATCCCACCCAGGGACCACTGCAAATAAAGATATACCACCCAGAGACCACTGTAAATAATGAAAAACAACCCGGGAACCACTGCAAATAAGATATACTGCACAGTGCCCACGGTAAATAATGATATTCTAATCAGAGACCATAGTAAATAATGATATACTACCAGGGATCACTGTAAATAAAGGTATACTGCCGAGGGACCACTGTAAATAAAGTCATACTATCCAGGGACTATTGTAGATAATGATATACTACACAGTGACCACTGTAAATAATGATATTCTAACCAGAGACAACAGCAAATAATGAAATATTACCCAAGGACCACTGATATCCTGATCAGGGATCACTGTAAACTATGACATACTGCCCAGGTACCACTGTAAAAATAAAATACTGCCCAGGGACCGCTGGAAATAATGATCAACTACCCAGGGACCACTGTAAATAATGATGCACTACCCAGGGACCACTGTAAATAATGATACACTACCCAGGGACCACAGTAAATAATGATATACTATCATGGGACCACTGTAATGAATGATATACTACCAGGAACCACTGTAAATTAAGACATACTACACAGGGACCACTGTAAATAATGATATACTACCCAGGGACCACTTTAAAGAAAGGTACACTGCCCAGGGACCACTGTAAATTAAGACATACTACACAGGGACCACTGTAAATAATGATATACTACCCAGGGACCACTTTAAAGAAAGGTACACTGCCCAGGGACCACTGTAAATAAAGACATACTACACAGGGGCCACTGTAAATAATTATTTACTACCCAGTGACCACTGTAAATAATTATATACTACCAGGAACCACTGTAAATAAAGGTACACTGCCCAGGGACCACTGTAAATAAAGATATACTACCCAGTGACCACTGTAAATAATTATATACCACCCAGTGACCACTGTAAATAATTATATACCACCCAGGGACCACTGTAAATAATGATACGTTTCCCAGAAACCACTGTAAATAATGTTAAACTATGCAGGGAACAGTGAAAATAATGATATACAGCACAGGGGCCAATTTAAATAATGATATTTTACTCAGGGACAACTGTAAATAATGATATTCTACACCGGGACCAGTGTAAATAATGATATTCTACCCAGGGTCAAATGCAAATAATAATGTACTACCCAGGCACAACTGTAAATAATGACATTCTGACCGGGGACCACTGTAAATGCTGACATTCTACCAGGGACTACAGTAATTAATGATTTACTACCCAGGGACCACTGCAGAATATAATATACTACCGATGGACAACTATTAATAATGGTGAAGTGCCCATGGAACGCTGTAACTAAAGATATTCTACCAAGGAACCACTGTAAATAATGATATACGACCCAAGGACCACTGTAAACAATGATAGTCTACCCAGTGAACACTGTAAATAATGATATACTACCGAGGGACCACTGTAAATAAAGACTTACTGCCCAGGGTCCACTTTTAAAAATGATATACTCCCCAGGCACTACTGTAAATGATGATATACTACCCAGGGACCACTGTAAATAATGATATACTACCCAGGGACCACTGTAAATAAAGACTTACTGCCCAGGGTCCACTGTAAATGATGATATACTCCCCAGGCACTACTGTAAATGATGATATACTACCCAGGGACCACTATCAATAATGATATTCTACACAGGGACCACTGTAAATAATGACAGACTGCCCAGGGTCCACTGTAAATGATGATATACTCCCCAGGCACTACTGTAAATGATGATATACTACCCAGGCACTACTGTAAATGATGATATACTACCCAGGGACCAGTGTAGATAATGATATTCTACCCAGGGACCACTGCAAATAATAATATTCTAATCAGAGAGCACTGCAAATAATGATATACTACATAGGGACCATTGTAAATAATCATCCACTATCAAGGGACCACTGCAAATAATGATATACTGCCGACGGACCACTGTCAGTAATGAAATACTATCCAGGGACCACTGTAAATCATGATGTATCACTCTGGGACCACTGTAGATAATACTACACTACACTGGGTCCACTGTAAATAATGATATGTTACCCAGGGACCACTATGAATAATGATATACCGTCCAGAGACCACTGCAAATAATTATATATCACCAAGGGACAACTGTAAATAATGATATGCAATCCAGGGACCACTGTAAAGGATGATATACTACCCAGTGACCTGTGTAAATAATGATATACTACCCAGGGACCACTGTAAATAATGATATACTTCCCAGGAACCGCGGTCAATGATGATATACTACCCAGAGCCCACTGTGATTAATAATATATTGCCCAGGGACCACTGTAAATAATGATATACTACACAGGGACCACTGTAGATAATGGTATACTGCCCAGGGACCACTGTGCTTAATGATATATTGCCCAGTGACCACTGTAAATAATGTTATACTGCCCATGGACCACTGTGAATAAAGATGTACTGCACAGTGCACACTATAATTGATGACATACTGTCCAGGGCCCACTGTAAATGATGATAACTGCCCACAGCCAATGTAAATACTAGTATACTACACAGGGACCACTGTATATAATGATATACTATCCAGGGATCACGGTAAATAATGATGTACTACCCAGGGTACATTGTAAATAATGATATTCTACCCAGGGTCCACTGTAAATATTGATATACTATCCAAGTACCATAGTACATAATAATTAATATCCCAGGAGCCAGTGTAAATAATAATATACTGCTCAGGGACCACTGTAAATAATGATGTACTACCCAGGGACCACTGTAAATAATGAAATACTACCAGGGGCCCACTGTAAATAATGATATACAACGCAGGGACGACTGTAAATATTGATATACTACCCAGGGAACACTGTAAATAATGATATTCTACCCAGGGACCACTGTAAATATTGGTATACTATCCAAGTACCACAGTAAATAATAAATTATATCCCAGGAACCAGTGTAAATAATGATATTCTACACAGGGACCACTGTAAACAATGATATAATACCCAGGGACCGCTGTAAATAATGATATTCTACCCAGGGACAACTGTAAATAATGATATTCTACCCAGGGACCACTGAACATAATGAAATACTACACAGGGACCACTGTAAATAATGATATTCTACCCAGGGACCACTGTAAATAATGATATTCTACCCAGGGACCACTATAAATAATGATATACTACCATGGGACCACTGTAAATAATGATATTCTAACCAGTGACCACTGTAAATAATGATATTCTGCCCAGGGACCACTGTAAATAATGATATTCCGCCCAGAGACCACTGTAAATAATGAGATACTACCCAGTGACAACTGTAAATAATGATATTCTACCCAGGGACCACTGTAAATATTCATATACTACCCAAGGACCACTGTAAATAATAATATTCTAATCAGAGAGCACTGCAAATAATGATATTCTAGCCAGGGACAACTGTAAATAATGATATACTACATCGGGACCATTGGAAATAATCATCCACTATCAATCCACTACCACTGTAAATAATGATATACTACCCATGGCAACTGAAAATAATGATATACTACCCACGGCCACTGTAAATAATACGAAGTCTTACAACACCAGGTTAAAGTCCAACAGGTTTGTTTCGATGTCACTAGCTTTCGGAGCGCTGCTCCTTCCTCAGGTGAATGAAGAGGTATGTTCCAGAAACACATATATAGACAAATTCAAAGATGCCAAACAATGCTTGGAATGCGACCATTAGCAGGTGATTAAATCTTTACAGATCCAGAGATGGGGTAACACCAGGTTAAAGAGGTATGAATTGTGTCAAGCCAGGACAGTTGGTAGGATTTCGTAGGCCAGATGGTGGGGGATGAATGTAATGTCACATGAATCCCAGGTCCCGGTTGACCACTGTAAATAATGATATACTACCCTGGCACCACTGAAAATAATGATATACTACCCACGGCCACTGTAAATAATGATATACTACCCTGGGACCACTGTAATTAATCATATTCTTCACAGGGACCACAATAAATAATTATATACTACCCTGGGAGCACTGTAAATAATGATATACTATCCAGTGACAAATCTAAATAAAAATATACTTCCGAGGGACCACTGTAATTAAAGATACAACATCCAGAATCCATTGTAAATAATGAGATACTACCCAGGGATCACGCTAAATAATGATATACTACCCTGGGACCACTGTAAATAATCATATTCTTCACAGGGACCACAATAAATAATGATATACTACCCAGTAACCAGTATTAAATAATGATATACTACCCAGTGACCAGTGTAAATAATGATATACTACCCTGGGACAACTGTAAATAATCATATTCTTCACAGGGACCACAATAAATAATGATATACTGCCCAGTAACCAGTATAAATAATGATATACTACCCAGCGACCAGTGTAAATAATGATATACTACCCAGGGACCATTGTAGTTACTGATATACT